>NC_042973.1:4752764-4777764 GCF_901001165.1 Salmo trutta | reverse complement strand
AGCCCTGTTGTATACCACATTCTCTGGGTTCCCGAATAGTCGCCACTTCACAAGTAATTACGTTTCTATTACGTTTCAATGATGTTTCAATGACGTTTCAATGATGTTTCAATTACGTTTCAATGATGTTTCAGTGACGTTTTAATTACGTTTCAGTTACGTTTCAATGATGTTTCAGTGACGTTTTAATTACGTTTCATTTACATTTCAATGATGTTTCAGTGACGTTTTAATTACGTTTCAATTACATTTCAATGATGTTTCAATGACGTTTCAATTACGTTTCAATTACATTTCAATGATGTTTCAATGACGTTTCAATTACGTTTCAATTACGTTTCAGTGACGTTTTAATTACGTTTCAATTACATTTCAATGATGTTTCAATGACGTTTCAATTACGTTTCAATTACGTTTCAATGATGTTTCAATGACGTTTCAATTACGTTTCAATTACGTTTCAGTGACGTTTTAATTACGTTTCAATTACATTTCAATGATGTTTCAGTGATGTTTCAATTACGTTTCAATTACGTTTCAATGATGTTTCAGTGACGTTTTAATTACGTTTCAATTACATTTCAATGATCGCATCGTCCTCTACAGCCGGCAAAAGGAACCATCATCTTTCTCTTTTCCTCCTTAATTATTTATCTCACAGCCAAAGACATGAATTACCGAGGAGAAGCTATGATTACGGCTTTCTGTGAATGAGACTGTGGTTGCAAATAGGCAAATGGTAAAAGTGTTATTTACAGAACAGACATAACAGACTTGGTCTATCTTTAACTTAATGTGTTTCTCAATACACGGCTACATTCGACTGAGGATGTTTATGACGATTATGTCAATCCAAGCAAAACAACCCTTTCAAGCGGGGCCAAATGGAAAACTGCAAAGAATGTCAACCGATACCCTAGGCTTCCGACTAGACAACGCACCGACAACTCTGGAACAACCATCCTCAGGCAAAGTGGACAACAGCAGTAACGCAAGTCTTTGGAACATGTTACAAGAAGAGCCATGTTTGACTCAGCCTTCAATTCACCACCCTGTTCTGGGTCAATCGAGTTCACCGCAGAACTTTGACACTGCCGAGATACAGAGAAAGTGAGAAAATAACACCGATTTGTTTTTTGAAAGTTTTCTCTCTGAGGCTGAGGACTCTTAATTAGAGGCCTAATATGGATGTGGTGGAGACAGGCTATTAATCCAGCAGGACCCTGGAGACCTAGGGAGAGAGGGGGGCTTAGTTGAGGATAAACCACAGAGAAGGCTTTAATACTCGGGCTATCTGAGGGAACCGGCGGGGGAATCGATAATCACCAGCCAGGTCAATGGGACAAGAGAAAGCATAAAGTGTCAATGGGTATTTAGTTCAGTGTAATAAATCACCCGAGTATACAAGAGAGAGATTGTGTGTGTGTGTGTGTGTGTGTGTGTGTGTGTGTGTGTGTGTGTGTGTGTGTGTGTGTGTGTGTGTGCGTGCATGTGTGTGTGCGTGCATGTGTGTGCGTGTGTGTGCGTGTGTGTGTGTGTGTGTGTGTGTGTGTGTGTGTGTGTGTGCATGAGACCACGCGTGCAGCACAAATACAGACACTTCTTGCCATCCTTGCTTACAAAACTTGAATGAATTAGGTAGGTCGTGTGAACAGCCAGGTCACCTGTGATACAAGTCAGTATTTGACGTCCATCCATGTCTGAGGGACGTCGGGAGCTGACGTGGAAACCGGCCACTAGGGGTAACAGTGAGCGTGTTACTATCAAGTGGGTTTAGACTTTGCTAGGCCGTTGGGGGATGGGATAAGCGTCTCATTCCGTAGGCTTGCAAGATCGAATCCAAAGTTGTTTTTGAGAGTTTTTGTTTTAAGTCTATCCCAAACCTTAACCCTAACCTTAACCATTCAGATGTAATGCCTAACCTTAAGATTTCAGAGTCAATACCTAAACTAAAACCTAAACTTAAATAATTTGTAGTCAATACCTAAACTTAAACCTAACCTTAAGATTTCAGAGTCAATAACTAAACTAAAACCTAAACTTAAATCATTTGGAGTTAATGCCTAAACTTAAACCTTAAACACTTTGAAATTGGAGGTCTTCAAAATCTCTCGAAATTTGAGGTTTGAGACAAATATATAGCGTCCACACTAGAACAAAGTCAAAGGCTCTAAATGTTACTTTCAGATTGACTTGGACATTGGTGCAGCAGGGACAAAGGATGTGAGGGTTTGACTTAAGACCTAAACCCAGCTCCAGACCTGCATACCAACCAAGGCAGGTAGTCTAGGATTAGCCATACATTCTAGTTGGCACACTAGTTTCCTAGTGTGTTAGCATGTGCCTAGCATGTGCCTAGCATTTACTAGTCTGTAGGTTCACAGTTTGCTAACAGAACCATGCTAACAAAAGTCATTAGATATGTGAGCTCGAGTGAATATGACAGGCTACAAGCTACATAAAGGCTACATGCTAAAGGCTGTGAGCTACATAAAGGCTACATGCTATAGACTACATGCTAAAGGCTGTGAGCTAAATAAGGCCTACATGCTATAGGCTACAGGCTAGGCATCCTGGTCGCTAGCTACACCTTGTTATCGGTGTCTGAAAATCTCCCTGGAGACAAACTGAGCCGAGAAAAAGACATTAACCCCTCGAGAGCTTGGAATTCCCCCTCCATCTGTTTGGGGAGAAATGGCATGCCACACACACACACACACACACACACACACACACACACACACACACACACACACACACACACACACACACACAGACACACACACACACAGACACATGAAAACACATAATGGACACACACAATGGTCACTTCACACTGCCGCACATACATGCACATGCAAACAATTTGGATTTGCATCAGGTCATAGCAACACCTCGTTGTGTCCTACTGGTGTCTCTGTCAGGTCATTGCAACACCTCGTTGTGTCCTACTGGTGTCTCTGTCAGGTCATAGCAACACCTCGTTGTTTCCTACTGTTGTCTCTGTCAGGTCATAGCAACACGTTGTGTCCTACTGGTGTCTCTGTCAGGTCATAGCAACACGTTGTGTCCTACTGGTGTCTCTGTCAGGTCATAGCAACACATTGTGTCCTACTGGTGTCTCTGTCTCTAGACCCTCTAAGCCTGTTATGTCATGTGGAGAGAAGATGCTGCTCAGTCTGTGTTAGTCTCCCTCCCTCCCTCCATGCACACACGCACGCACACACACAGAGACAGCTCCGCTGCAGACAAATGTAGAAGACAGGAAGAGGGGGCCTCCATGCACAGAGAGAGAAAGACAGACAATGACTCAGATCCGGACGAGTTGCTTCCCTCCCTTTCTCCTTCTCTCCCTCTCTCCGTTTTTCCCTCTCTCTCTCTCTCTCTCTCTCTTTCTCTCTCATCTCTCTCTCAGAAATAAATGCATTCCACCTCTGTACGTTACCATCCGAAATAATAACCATCTGCCACAATTGCACTGCGATAAATAAATGCGGGCGTCGTAAATAAATAAAATACAAAAGAAGGGGAGTTCTGCCGAGCGAGACAGCAGGGGGCAAAAAGAGAGAGAAGAAGAGAGAGACAACCACCGTCTGGTGGAGAGGAAGAAAATATATCAACAACACAATCATCCAACCCTCTGCTATTAGACAGGTAGGTGGAGAGGAGGAGGACGTTTCTACCATCCTGCATCAGACTGGTGGGGGTTTTTACGAGGAGGTGGGGGGGAGGTCTGGATGAGGAGATGGGGGGAGGGGGTAAGAGGGAGGTCTGGACGAGGAGATGGGGGGAGGGGGTAAGAGGGAGGTCTGTACGAGGAGATGGGGGAAGGGGTAAGAGGGAGGTCTGGACAGAGGAGATGGGGGGAGGGGGTAAGAGGGAGGTCTGGACAGAGGAGATGGGGGGAGGGGGTAAGAGGGAGGTCTGGACAGAGGAGATGGGGAAGGGGTAAGAGGGAGGTCTGGACGAGGAGATGGGGAGGGGGTAAGAGGGAGGTCTGGACGAGGAGATGGGGAAGGGGTAAGAGGGAGGTCTGGACGAGAAGATTGGGAAGAGGTAAGAGGGAGGTCTGAGGGAGGAGATGGGGAAGGGGTTAAAGGGAGGTCTGGACGAGGAGATTGGGAAGGGGTAAGAGGGAGGTCTGAGGGAGGAGATTGGGAAGGGGTAAGAGGGAGGTCTGGACGAGGAGATGGGGGAGGAGGTGAGAGGGAGGTCTGGACAAGGAAAGGGGGGGAGGGGGTAAGAGGGAGAACTGGACAGAGGAGATGGGGGGGTGAGAGGGAGGTCTGGACAAAGAGATGGGGGGTGATAGGGAGGACTGGATGAGGAGATGGTGGGGGGTGAGAGGGAGGTCTGGAAACCTGCTTGGGTTCGTGCCGTGGGGGAGATCTTTGTGGGCTATACTCAGCCTTGTCCCAGGGTAGAAAGTTGGTGGTCTGTTGATATCCCTCTAGTGGTGTGGGGGCTGTGCTTTGGCAAAGTGGGTGGGGTTATATCCTGCCTGGTTGGCCCTATCTGGGTGTATTGTCGGACGGGGCCACAGTGTTTCCCGACTCCTCCTTTCTCAGCCTCCAGTATCTATGCTGCAATAGTCTATGTGTCGGGGGGCTGGGGTCAGTCTGTTATATCTGGTGTAATTCTCCTGTCTTATCTGGTGTCCTGTGTGAGTTTAAGTATGTTTCCTCTAATTCTCTCTCTCTCCCTCGTCCCTCCTCCCAGAGGACATGAACCCTAGGACCATGCCTCAGGACTACCTGGCCTGATGACTCCTTGCTGTCCCCAGTCCACCTGGTCGTGCTGCTGCTCCCGTTTCAACTGTTCTGCCTGCAGTTATGGAACCCTGACCTGTTCACCGGACGTGCTACCTGTCCCAGACCTGCTGTTTTCAACTCTCTAGAGACAGCAGGAGCGGTAGAGATACTCTGAATGATCGGCTATGAAAAGCCAACTGACATTTACTACTGAGGTGCTGACCTGTTGCACCCTCGACAACCACTGTGATTATTATTATTTGACCCTGCTGGTCATTTATGAACATTTGAACATCTTGGCCATGTTCTGTTATAATCTCCACCCGGTACAGCCAGAAGAGGACTGGCCACCCCTCATAGCCTGGTTCCTCTCTAGGTTTCTTCTTAGGTTCCTGACTTTCTAGGGAGTTTTTCCTAGCCACCGTGCTTCTACATCTGCATTGCTTGCTGTTTGGGGGTTTTAGGCTGGGTTTCTTTATAGCACTTTGTGACATCGGCTGATGTAAAAAGGGCTTCAGAAATATATTTGACTGAATTAATGCTAAGTTACCGCTGTGTCTCCCTGTATTAGTGCTAAGTTACCGCTGTGTCTCCCTGTATTAGTGCTAAGTTACCGCTGTGACTTCCTGTATTAGTGCTAAGTTACCGCTGTGACTTCCTGTATTAGTGCTAAGTTACCGCTGTGACTTCCTGTATTAGTGCTAAGTTACCGCTGTGACTTCCTGTATTAGTGCTAAGTTACCGCTGTGACTTCCTGTATTAGTGCTAAGTTACCGCTGTGTCTTCCTGTATTAGTGCTAAGTTACCGCTGTGACTTCCTGTATTAGTGCTAAGTTACCGCTGTGTCTCCCTGTATTAGTGCTAAGTTACCGCTGTGACTTTCTGTATTAGTGCTAAGTTACCGCTGTGACTTCCTGTATTAGTGCTAAGTTACCGCTGTGACTTCCTGTATTAGTGCTAAGTTACCGCTGTGACTTCCTGTATTAGTGCTAAGGAAGTAAAGTAGGGGTTGGAGGGTTGGGGGGAGGAGAGTGTAGTGGGGGAGGGAGTATGGAGGTCAGGAGTCCACACAAAGCTGAGGGGTTCATGCTTTTTGATGTGAAACACAAAGAGGCACACACATGTGCTGTCAAACACACACACTCCGACAACTTACCCCAGTTTCAGGGTGAGCGGTCCAGGCTAGCTCGGTTGTGGCCCACTTGGTATCCATTAATGTTTCTGAAATCAGACGAAAAGAGAGAAACACTTTATCCAAAGAGGAACCCGACACAGACAAAGATAATAAAACCCTCAACAGTTACCAAGATAACGGGATCGTAAAAAAAAAAAAGACCAGTTCCTTCTGAAGTATTCTACCATAATGAATAGGAGCATTGATGTTCCCCCAGCAGCCCTGAACACAGCATGCTGAACCCAAACCCAGGGAGATGACGTAAGACAGTCACTACTCAGTAAACTGCTAAATTTAAATAATTAGCTGAGAAAGAAATACAAAATGTTGCATAACAACGAGCAGTTAGTGTGAAACGGCTGTGAAGGAACAAGACAATCTCCTAAGTAGGTGATCCGGCAGGTGTTGTTTATGTTTTTTTAATAGGTCTCATCTTACTCATTTGATTTAATTACAGGGCTAAGGAAAAAAACGTAAGTATCACTGAGAGACTATTATGTGATCGAGGACACACACACACACACGTTGAGGTAAGAAGTTGTAAACCTTAAGGAAAGAATATATATATATATATATATATATATATATATATATATATATATATATGCTTGTAAGTAAGCATTTCACTGTAAGGTGACTACACCTGTTGTATTCGGCGCATGTGACTAATTACATTTCATTTGATTTTGATTTTGGATAAGGGTGCCATAAACCCAGAGAAGCGCAGAAGAAAATCTGTTCACCCGGGACAGAGGTCAATATACTTCAATTTCCCTCACTTTTTAAAAAAAACGAACCAATCCCTTCTTTTCACTTTCTCTTCTTTCTCTCTCTTCTCTCTCTCTAACTCTTTCTCCCTCTACTCCTTCCTTCTTTCCATTGCCAAACAGGCTCGCTGTGAGAGAGAGAGAGATGAGGGTGAGCGAGGTGAAGGGAACACTATAAATGAACTCTTTTACTACCTGGCACTTGGGAAGCAGTATTTAGCAACTGTTATTATCCTACCACTCCGCTGTTCTACAAGACAGTAAAGACGATGGAACGGTGCGATGCCAAAAAGTTAACCAATGTTTGCATGTTGGCTCTCCCTCAAGCTTTGTCTCTGACTGTAAAATTGCAAGATGTTCCTTTTTTTTCCCACATACACCTTCCTTTTTGCGAGGTGTTGGGGGAAAAATATACGACATTATAACATTTGCAAAAAGCACACACATTTCTTTCCACAGGGCCGGGGGGATGAGACAGAGATGCAGCTTATTAAGCCCCGCCCTCTTCAACATATATATCAACGAATTGGCGAGGGCACTAGAACAGTGTGCAGTACCCGGCCTCACCTTACTAGAATCTGAAGTCAGATATCTACTGTTTGCTGATGATCTGGTGTTTCTATCCCCAACTAAGGAGGGCCTACAGCAGCACCTAGATCTTCTGCACAGATTCTGTCAGACATGGGCCCTGACAGTAAATCTCAGTAAGACAAAAAGAATGGTGTTCCAAAAAAGGTCCAGTTGCCAGGACCACAAATACAAATTCCATCTAGACACCGTTAACCTAGAGCAAACAAAAAACAATACATACCTCGGCCTAAACATCAGCGCCACAGGTAACTTCCACAAAGCTGTGAATGATCTGAGAGACAAGGCAAGAAGGACCTTCTATGCCATCAAAAGGAACATTAAATCCGACATACCAATTAAGATCTGGCTGAAAATACTTGAATCAGATATTGAACCCATTGCCCTTTATGGTTGTGGGGTCTGGGGTCCGCTCACCAACCAAGAATTCACAAAATGGGACAAACACCAAATTGAGACTCTGCATGCCGAAGTCTGCAAAAATGTGCTCCGTGTACAACGTAAAACACCAAATAATGCATGCAGAGCTGAATCAGGCTGATACAGGCTAATTATCAAAATCCAGAAAAGAGCCGTTAAATTCTAAAACCACATAAAAGGAAGCGATTCCCAAACCTTCCATAACAAACCCATCAACCTACAGAGAAATAAACCTGGAGAAGAGCCCCCAAAGCAAGCTGGTCCTGGGGCTCTGTTCACAAACACAAACAGATCCCACAGAGCCCCAGGACAGCAACACAATTAGACCCAACCAAATCATGAGAAAACGAAAAGATAATTACTTGACACTTTGGAAAGAATTTACAAAAAAACAGAGTAAACTAGAGTGCTATTTGGCCCTAAACAGAGAGTACACAGTGGCATAATACCTGACCACTGTGACTGACACAAACTTAAAGAAAGCTTTGACTATGTACAGACTCAGTGAGCATAGCCTTGCTATTGAGAAAGGTCGCCGAAGGCAGACCTGTCTCTCAAGAGAAGACAGGCTATGTGCACACTGCCCACAAAATGAGGTGGAAACTGAGCTGCACTTCCTAACCTCCTGCCAAATGTATGACCATATTAGAGACACATAATTCCCTCAGATTACACTAACCCACAAAGAATTTGAAAACAAATCCAAGTTTGATAAATTCCCATATCTTATGGGTGAAATACTACAGTGTGCAATCACAGCAGAAATAATTGTGACCTGTTGCCTCAAGAAAAGGGCAACCAGTGAAGAACAAACACCATTGTAAATAAAATCTATATTTATGTTTATTTATTATCACTTTTGTACTTTAACTATTTGCACATCGTTACAACACTGTATATAGACATCATGTGACATTTTGAAATGTCTATATTATTTTGGAACTTTTGTGAGTATAATGTTTACTGTACATTTTTGATTGTTTATTTCACTTTTGTTTATTATCTATTTCACTTGCTTGCTATTCACTTGCTATTTACACTTGCAATGTAAATATATGTTTCCCATGCCATTAAAGCACTTAAATGTAAATTTAATTGAATTGACGTTATGTTTCTTATCCTATCTATCTCTCTCTCTCTCTCTCTCTCTCTCTCTCTCTCTCTCTCTCTCTCTCTCTCTCGCTCTATCTCTCTTGACAGGAAATTTGACATGAAAAAGAAATGACCTACAGAAAGTAACATTTTTCCGACTGTCGAAACACTAAAGCTGCCAAACACAGATATTCTCTCATCGTACCAAAGACCTCTCTATGGGAGTAGCGTCTGCCAAAATGTTCCATTAATGTCACCCTGTAGGTTTGAGTGACAATGACTGAGAGATAGTGTCAGCGTGTACATGTTATGATGCCATGATGTTGTGATGTCAGTATGTCATGATGTCATCAAATCAAATTTCATTGGTCACGTACACACGGTTGGCAGATGTTAATGCGAGTGTAGCGAAATGCTTGTGCTTCTAGTTCCGACCGTGCAGTAACGTCTAACAAGTAATTTAACAATTTCACAACAACTACCTAATACACACAAGTGTAAATGAATGAATAAGAATATGTACATATAAATATATGGATGAGCGATGGCCGAACGGCATAGGCAAGGTGCAGTAGATGGTATAGAGTACAGTATATGCATATGAGATGAGTAATGTAGGGTATGTAAACATTATATAAAGTGGCATTGTTTAAAGTGACTAGTGATACATTTATTACATCCAATTTTTTATTATTAAAGTGGCAAGAGATTTGAGTCAGTATGTTGGCAGCAGCCACTCAATGTTAGTGATGGCTGTTTAACAGTCTGATGGCCTTGAGATAGAAGCTGTTTTTCAGTCTCTCGGTCCCAGCTTTGATGCACCTGTACTGACCTCGCCTTCTGGATGATAGCGGGTAGTTTGTCCCCTGTGATGCGTTGTGCAGACCTCACTACCCTCTGGAGAGCCTTACGGTTGTGGGCGGAGCAGTTGCCGTACCAGGCGGTGATACAGCCCGACAGGATGCTCTCGATTGTGCATCTGTAAAAGTTTGTGAGGGTTTTAGGTGACAAGCCAAATTTCTTCAGCCTCCTGAGGTTGAAGAGGCGCTGTTGCGTCTTCTTCACCACTCTGTCTGTGTGGGTGGACCATTTCTGTTTGTCTGTGATGTGTACGCCAAGGAACTTAAAACTTTCCCCCCTCTCCACTGCTGTCCCTTCGATGTGGATAGGGGGGTGCTCCCTCTGCTGTTTCCTGAAGTCCACAATCATCTCCTTTATTTTGTTGACGTTGAGTGTGAGGTTATTTTCCAGACACCACATTCTGAGGGCCCTCACTTCCTCCCTGTTGGCCGTCTCGTCGTTGTTGGTAATCAAGTCTACCACTGTAGTGTCGTCTGCAAACTTGATGATTGAGTTGCGTGGCCACGCAGTCATGGGTGAACAGGGAGTACAGGAGAGGGCTGAGAACATACCCTTGTGGGGCCCCAATGTTGAGGATCAGCGGGGTGGAGATGTTGTTACCTACCCTCACCACCTGGGGGCAGCCCGTCAGAAAGTCCAGGACCCAGTTGCACTGGGTGGGGTCGAGACCCAGGGTCTCGAACTTAATGACGAGTTTGGAGGGCACTATGGTGTTAAATGCTGAGCTGTAATCGATGAGCAACATTCTTACATATGTATTCCTTTTGCCCAGATGGGTTAGGGCAGTGTGCAGTGTGATTGCAATTGCGTCGTCTGTGGACCTATTGGGGCAGTAAGCAAATTGGAGTGGGTCTAGGGTATCAGATAGGGTGAAGGTGACTAGTCTCTCAAAGCACTTCATGATGACGGAAGTGAGTGCTACGGGGTGATAGTCGTTTATCTCAGTTACCTTAGCTTTCTTGGGAACAGGAACACTGGTGGCCATCTTGAAGCATGTGGGAACAGCAGACTGGGATAGGGATTGATTGAATATGTCCATAAATACACCAGCCAGCTGGTCTGAGCATAATCTGAGGATGCCGTCTTGGCCGGCAGCCTTGCAAGGGTTAACACGTTTAAATGTTTTACTCATGTTGGCCGAAGTGAATGAGAGCCCATCATGCTGTCAGTGTGTCATGATGTTATGATGTCAGCATGTCATGATGTCATGATGTCAGTATGTCAGTATGTCAGTATGTCAGTATGTCATGATGTCAGTATATCATGATGTCATAATGTCATGATATCATGATGTCAGTATGTCATGATGTCAGTATGTCAGTATGTCATGATGTCATGATGTCAGTATGTCATGATTTCATGATGTCAGTATGTCATGATGTCAGTATGTCATGATTGCATGATGTCAGTATGTCATGATGTCAGTATGTCATGATTTCATGATGTCAGTATGTCATGATGTCATGATGTCAGTATGTCATGATGTCATGATGTCAGTATGTCATGATGTCATGATGTCAGTATGTCATGATGTCAGTATGTCATGATTTCATGATGTCGGTATGTCATGATGTCAGTATGTCATGATGTCAGTATGTCATGATTTCATGATGTCAGTATGTCATGATGTCAGTATGTCATGATTTCATGATGTCAGTATGTCATGATGTCAGTATGTCATGATTTCATGATGTCAGTATGTCATGATGTCATGATGTCAGTATGTCATGATGTCATGATGTCAGTATGTCAGTATGTCAGTATGTCATGATTTCATGTCAGTATGTCATGATGTCATGATGTCAGTATGTCAGTATGTCATGATGTCATGATGTCCGTATGTCAGTTGATCCATTTAGCGAGAACTTCCTCTTGTGACTCGTAACATTACACTGTGTTATTTTCAGACCATTTAAAAGCCGGCCAACACACAGTGAGATGATGAGGTACTTAACGGCCCGGTTTCACTGTAGTACCTAGTCTATTAAAACAGGTAATGTACAGCAAATACTGTCTCATTACTGCTGACCTCACCTATATAACGACAGTGTGTGGTAGGCACACACACAGACAGTGAAGGCAGTGAAGGCACACAGTGAGTCTGTCCATCCTCACTATGGAAATGCAATACAATCACTATGAGCACTATCTACTTCCATACAAAATGAAAGACAAGACAACCAACGTTGGTTTTTTTTCTGGGCCATGGCATAAAAAGGATTTGCACAGAGAGCAAACACCACTAATGTGAGAGAGAGAGAGAAAGAGAGAGAGAGGTCTATTCACATAGAGCAAACACCACTAACGTGAGAGAGAGAGAGAGAGAGAGAGGTGTATTCACATAGAGCAAACACCACTAACACGAGAGAGAGAGAGAGAGAGCGACAGAGAGAGGAAGGCATATTCAAAAACAAAACAAAACAGCAAAGCCTTCCAAAACCACGCTGGCAAGCTCTGCAATGGCCCTGACTAAACAACCAGACGGAATAGTTCTGAAAAAAAAAAAAAAAACCTACACAGGTCAAAATGTCTGTTTTACTATGGGACACCACAATCTCAGAGGGGAAAGCTTGAGGATGCCACAACAGAGGGTAAAATATCTATAGAGTAACACTATTAAAGATGGTGTCATTAAGCAGAGTAGTACATCAACTGGGGCAGTTGTCTTTGGGACAGCGGACAAACTTACACGCACATTTATTGCAGTAAAAACCTCATATTGGGAGGTGGCAATCCGAATAGTCCATCGAAGAGCCTCATTAGAGAGCCCCACCACAGAGCCCATCAGAGAGCCCACCACAGAGCCCATCACAGAGCCCATCACAGAGCCCACCACAGAGCCCACCACAGAGCCAATCACAGAGCCCATCGAAGAGCCTATCAGAGAGCCCATCAGAGAGCCCATCAGAGAGCTCATCAGAGAGCTCATCAGAGAGCTCATCAGAGAGCCCATCAGAGAGCCCATCAGAGAGCTCATCAGAGAGCTCATCAGAGAGCCCATCGAAGAGCCCATCAGAGAGCTCATCAGAGAGCTCATCAGAGAGCCCATCAGAGAGCTCATCAGAGAGCTCATCAGAGAGCTCATCAGAGAGCCCATCAGAGAGCTCATCAGAGAGCTCATCAGAGAGCTCATCAGAGAGCCCATCAGAGAGCCCATCAGAGAGCTCATCAGAGAGCTCATCAGAGAGCCCATCGAAGAGCCCATCAGAGAGCTCATCAGAGAGCTCATCAGAGAGCCCATCAGAGAGCCCATCAGAGAGCTCATCAGAGAGCCCATCGAAGAGCCCATCAGAGAGCTCATCAGAGAGCCCATCGGCACTCACAGATGGATCATTGCTTTTATGGAATTAATCCAGCTATCCATCCTTGTCTTTATTTCTCTTTCTCTCCATTTCCATCTCTTGAATGAGTGACTAGAATGATGGATGCAACACGAAGTCTGGTCAGAGATACATTTTTTTCCAACCACCTGTACTGTTCTGGTCAAGATGGGCTGAAGATCCAACCACCTGTATTGTTCTGGTCAAAAAGTGTTATTTAGGATGTAGTTCAGCTCTGGATCAGCACTGAGAGGTGGGGAAGAGGACACATCAGTACTCACTGACCCCTGGTTCATACACAGAGGATATAAACACGACTCACTGACCCCTGGTTCATACAGAGGATATAAACACGACTCACTGATCCCTGGTTCATACACAGAGGATATAAACACGACTCACTGACCCCTGGTTCATACACAGAGGATATAAACACGACTCACTGATCCCTGGTTCATACACAGAGGATATAAACACGACTCACTGACCCCTGGTTCATACACAGAGGATATAAACACGACTCACTGACCCCTGGTTCATACACAGAGGATATAAACACGACTCACTGATCCCTGGTTCATACAGAGGATATAAACACGACTCACTGATCCCTGGTTCATACACAGAGGATATAAACACGACTCACTGACCCCTGGTTCATACACAGAGGATATAAACACGGCTCACTGACCCCTGGTTCATACACAGAGGATATAAACACGACTCACTGACCACTGGTTCATACACAGAGGATATAAACACGACTCACTGACCCCTGGTTCATACACAGAGGATATAAACACGACTCACTGACCCCTGGTTCATACACAGAGGATATAAACACGACTCACTGACCACTGGTTCATACACAGAGGATATAAGCACGACTCACTGACCCCTGGTTCATACACAGAGGATATAAACACGACTCACTGATCCCTGGTTCATACACAGAGGATATAAACACGACTCACTGACCCCTGGTTCATACACAGAGGATATAAACACGACTCACTGACCCCTGGTTCATACACAGAGGATATAAACACGACTCACTGACCCCTGGTTCATACACAGAGGATATAAACACGACTCACTGACCCCTGGTTCATACACAGAGGATATAAACACGACTCACTGACCCCTGGTTCATACACAGAGGATATAAACACGACTCACTGATCCCTGGTTCATACACAGAGGATATAAACACGACTCACTGATCCCTGGTTCATACACAGAGGATATAAACACGACTCACTGATCCCTGGTTCATACACAGAGGATATAAACACGGTGAAACATGAAGGATAAAGGTAAGAGAACTCACGCAGGCACACATATAAACAAGGACACACACAGTCCCGCTGGCAAGCAGGTACACATATACACACACATATACACACACACACACACACACACAGCGTCCAGGGTTACAAACCTCTTAACATGGTGATGTGTTTAAACAACCAGGCTTCTTGTACAAAGAACAAAGGGAAAGAAGGAATGGAGGGGAGAGGCAAAACCACCATTATTGACCCAGAAGAATGTGTTCTGGTTTCACAGGCCTAACTCCAGACTAGAAGGAGCAGACAGGTGATGGATTATCTAGCAGTGTCTTGCTAGTACCTACAACAATTTTTAGTTTTTTTGTTTTTTCGCAAGTAGCCTCTTTTCATGGTTGACCCCCCTCAGGACACAAATACATACCGAACGAACTGTAAAAGACACAACTCAAGCAAACAGTATATTTCCATGTCCGATTGTGTTTCAACGGGACAGTTAAAGGAAGATTTTTTTAATAATTTGGTAGGGAATATCAGGGGGATAGTTGTTGGTGTTCATCCTGAATGTTGTGTTAGTTAGCTCAATTTCACTAGCGCTAATTAGCATACTGTGGTATTAGCCTGTCTGCAAAACTCTAATGACAAGGATTTTAGTTTTCAGCAAAAAAAGCACTGAAGACACTAAATCAAATAAAACAAAGTGTTATTTGTCACATGCGTCGAATACAACAGAACAGGTCTACTTTAACGTGAAATGGTTATGCTTACTTATGAGCGCTTTTCCGAACAATACAGCGTTAAAAAGTAAGAACATTTTGTGAATAAAATTAAAAACAAAATAGTAACAAAATAACAATAACGAGGCTATATACAAGGACTACCGATGCAGGGTTACAGGGTTAGTTTTAAGGTAAATGTGGTTCTCGTCTCGTGTCCGTGTTGTTTTGCCAGTTAATTATCATGTTCATCTCATCCCGAGCGCCTTTGTTGTGTCATTCCAGAGAAACGCATCAGCTATCCCACGCTGGTGCCAAATACTGGAGCTCTGTTTAGTAACAACACAGAGAAATGTGTCAACACCGTCGAGAAAACCCCCAACGTTAAACGTATTAGCCATATATTAGCCTGATTACTTTTGTTGGAAAGGGAAAGGCAGACTTAGAAAGGAAAAGAGAGAGAGAGAGAGAAATAGAGAGGGGAGAGAGAGAGAGAACTCCTATTAAAATTCAAATGGGGCAGGCAGCCTCTCTTCCTTTGTAACGCGGTAGAGTGCCATGATAAGGAGAGGACCCTCGTTTTGTGCCGGGCCCCACTGCTTCAATAATTGGTTGATGGGTTTTGATGTAGGTGGCTGTGGTGGTCCCCCTGTTCCCCTCTGTGGAATTCCCTCAAAATACCCCCCCCAAAAAAAATCACACCTCCCCCTAGCCCCCCATACTCTCACCCTTGCCACTCGCTTTCACTCACGCCACAATGGCTGTTGCAGAGTGCAGGCCTCTGTGTACTAACAGGGTCCTACTGTCAATGCAGGGGAAATGAACTCCCTCACTGCGTGGCCACAACAATGAACACAGTCTTCAGGGGCCACACTGTTTGTTAGCGCCCCCCCTCCATTTACTTGACTCCTAGACTGAATAGTGTTTCCTCTGACTGTCTGTCTCATCTCTTGGCCTTTTTTTCAGCAGCGTTTATTAAATGGTGACAGTGTCGTGACTCTAAAATACGATGTGATTGGTAGACGCTAAACGCGGCTGCTAGAATCTTGACTTGAACCAAAAACTTTGATCATATTACTCCAGTGCTAGCCTCTCTACTCTGGCTTCCTGTTAAGGCAAGGGCTGATTTCAAGGTTTTACTGCTAGGTTTTACTGCTAACCTATTACATGGGCTTGCTCCTACCTATCTTTCCGATTTGGTCCTGCCGTACATACCTACATGTACGCTATGGTCACAAGACGCAGGCCTCCTTACTGTCCCTAGAATTTCTAAGCAAACAGCTGGAGGCAGGGCTTTCTCCTATAGAGCTCCATTTTTATGGAATGGTCTGCCTACCCATGTGAGTGACCTTTAAGTCTTTATTGAAGACTCATCTCTTCAGTAGGTCCTATGATTGAGTGTAGTTTGGCCCAGGGGTGTGAAGGTGAACGGAAAGCCACTGGTTCCCCTCTCTCCACTGGGATTCTCTGCCTCTAACCCTATTACAGGGGCTGAGTCACTGGTTTACTGGTGTTCTTCCATGCCGTCCCTAGGAGGGGTGCGTCACTTGAGTGGGTTGAGTCACTGACGTGGTCTTCCTGTCTGGGTTGGCGCCCCCTCGGGTTTATGCCATGGGGGAGATCTTTGTGGGCTATACTCGGCCTTGTCTCAGGATGGTAAATTGGTGGTTGAAGATATCCCTCTCGTGGTGTGGGGGCTGTGCTTTGGCAAAGTGGGTGGGGTTATATCCTGCCTGTTTGGCCCTGTCCGGGGGTATCACCGGAAGTGGCCACAGTGTCTCCCGACCCCTCCTGTCTCAGCCTCCAGTATTTATGCTGCAGTAGTTTATGTGTCGGGGGGCTAGGGTCAGTCTGTTATATTTGGAGTATTTCTCCTGTTTTATCCGGTGTCCTGTGTGAATTTAAGTATGCTCTCTCTAATTGTCTCTCTTTCTCTCTTTTCCTCTCTTTCTTTCTCTCTTTATCTCTCTCGGAGGACCTGACCCCTAGGACCTTGCCTAAGGACTACCTGGCCTGATGACTCCTTGCTGTCCCCAGTCCACCTGGCCGTTCTGCTGCTCCAGTTTCAACTGTTCTGCCTGAGGCTATGGAACCCTGACCTGTTCACCGGACGTGCTACCTGTCCCAGACCTGCTGTTTTCAACTCTCTAGAGACAGCAGGAGCGGTAGAGATACTCTGAATGATCGGCTATGAAAAGCCAACTGACATTTACTACTGAGGTGCTGACCTGTTGCACCCTCGACAACTACTGTGATTATTATTATTTGACCCTGCTGGTCATCTATGAACATTTGAACATCTTGGCCATCTGTTATAATCTCCACCCGGCACAGCCAGAAGAGGACTGGCCACCCCTCACAGCCTGGTTCCTCTCTAGGTTTCTTCCTAGTTTCTGGCCTTTCCAGGGAGTTTTTCCTAGCTTCTACACATGCATTGCTTGCTGTATGGGGTTTTAGGCTGGGTTTCTGTACTTTGTGACATCAGCTGATGTAATAAGGGCTTTTTTTTTTAAATGATTGTTTGATTGATTTGATTTCGACGGCAGCCTAGACAGGGGTCGAGACAGTAAAGTAAAGTAGACGACAGGGGATGGAGGCGTTTTAGATTTTGTTTGTCAAAGAAAGTGTGGGTAATAAGTGGGGGTCTGAATTAGACATCCGGGAGAGGCTTATGGGTCACAGGGAGAGGATTATGGTCCACAGGGAGAGAAGCAGGGGTCACAGGGAGAGGATTATGGGCCACAGGGGGAGGATTATGGGCCACAGGGAGAGGATAATGGGTCACTGGGAGAGGATTATGGGCCACAGGGGGAGGATTATGGGCCACAGGGAGAGAAGCAAGGGCCACAGGGAGAGGATTATGGTCCACAGGGAGAGGATTATGGGCCACAGGGAGAGGATTATGGGCCACAGGGAGAGGATTATGGGCCACAGGGAGAGGATTATGGGTCACAGCGAGAGGATTATGGGCCACAGGGAGAGGATTATGGGTCACAGCGAGAGGATTATGGGCCACAGGGAGAGAAGCAGGGGCCACAGGGAGAGGATTATGGGCCACAGGGAGAGGATTATGGGCCACAGGGAGAGGATTATGGGCCACAGGGAGAGAAGCAGGGGCCACAGGGAGTCAAAATGAAGACAGTCTTTGTTCACGTTGGTAGAGAACAGTCTTTGATCGTGTGTGTGTGTGTGTGTGTGTGTGTGTGTGTGTGTGTGTGTGTGTGTGTGTGTGTGTGTGTGTGTGTGTGTGTGTGTGTGTGTGTGTGTGCGGCCAGGCGTGCTTTCAGGAGCTCATGAAGTCTGTCCTAGTTCCTGTATTGCCAGAGGAATGAGTGTCTTTTGTCTTTTCTGCCTCATTCTCTCTCTCCCTCTCTCAGTCCCCCTCTTCTTTCTCTACGGCTTGTAATCACAGAGCAGAGAGGATCTGACTCACAGGTAGCCCCCAGGGTGACTGGCTTCAAACCAGGTGTGCCTGTCCTGTGTGTGTGTGTGTGTGTGTGTTGCGTGATGTGTGTTTAACCTTGTGTATCCCTGTGTCTCTGTACAAGCCAGTGTTTGTGCGTGGGTGCCTGCGTGAGTTACTGCATGTTTCCGTGTAGGAGTGTGTGTGTGTATGTCCTGGTGTGTCATCTGTCAGTCTGCCTGTCGGTCTGCCTGTCGATGTGCCTGTCAGTGTGCCTGTCAGTGTGCCTGTCAGTGTGCCTGTCAGTTTGCCTGTCAGTGTGCCTGTCAGTGTGCCTGTCAGTGTGCCTGTCAGTGTGCCTGTCAGTCTGCCTGTCAGTCTGCCTGTCAGTTTGCCTGTCAGTTTGCCTGTCAGTGTGCCTGTCATTCTGCCTGTCAGTCTGCCTGTCAGTCTGCCTGTCAGTGTGCCTGTCCGTCTGCCTGTCAGTATGCCTGTCAGTATGCCTGTCAGTCTGCCTGTCAGTCTGCCTGTCAGTATGCCTGTCAGTCTGCCTGTCAGTGTGCTTGAGGAGAGGAAGGGGATAACCCCTTTAACAGACCGTCTAACCCCTCAACATACCAACTAACCCTTCAACATACCAACTAACCCCTCAATGAACCGTTGTTTAACACTAATGGACTACTCTCTATTGGACTACACTCTATTGGACTACACTCTATTGGACTACACTCTATTGGACTACACTCTATTGGACTACACTCTAATGGACTACTCTCTAATGGACTACTCTCTATTGGACTACTCTCTAATGGACTACTCTCTATTGGACTACACTCTAATGGACTACACTATAATGAACTACACTCTAATGGACTACATTATAATGGACTACTCTCTATTGGACTACTCTCTAATGGACTATACTGTAATGGACTACACTCTATTGGACTATACTGTAATAGACTACACTCTAATGGACTATACTGTAATGGACTACTCTCTAATGCACTCTGTATTGGACTACACTATAATGGACTACACTATAATGGACATCATTTAACATCTCTACTACCGTAACCTCTGTGTGTTGTGATTGGTTCATACTTCTCCGTAACCTCTGTGTGTTGTGATTGGTTCATACTTCTCCGTAACCTCTGTGTGTTGTGATTGGTTCATACTTCTCCGTAACCTCTGTGTGTTGTGATTGGTTCATACTTCTCCGTAACCTCTGTGTGTTGTGATTGGTTCATACTTCTCTTGTAACCTCTGTGTGTTGTGATTGGTTCATACTTCTCCGTAACCTCTGTGTGTTGTGATTGGTTCATAGTTCTCCATAACCTCTGTGTGTTGTGATTGGTTCATACTTCTCCGTAACCTATATGTGTTGTGATTGGTTCATACTTCTCCATAACCGCAACAGACACTCACACCCTCATACTCTGGTACACGTTACAATTTCCTTAGAAAAAGTCATCTATGAAACACACACAAACTATAGACTCCATAATATCAAACAGGCCAGTACCTAGCTTTCAATCCAGTCTACATACGATTTACAGTATACAGGTTCCCTGTGCCCAGAACAACTTTTCTCTCTTTAAATGAGATTCCAAAAATGGGAATAAGGTGGCAGAGTAATTTATTGGATAAGACAAGGGACGTAGTGATACACTTTGATTTGTTTCTTTATCTGGCCCAAATGGCCTCTGATGAATCCTCAGTGGATCTAGTTAATGAGCAAAGCCGCTTGCAGTTAACAAGCCCTGATAAGAGCCATATGGGGAAGTATGGACAGCAATATATATGAGGCCTCAAAGCCCGGGGCAGGTTCTCTCTCTCTCTCTGCGTGTGTGTGCGTCCGTGCATTTCATTTAATAATACTGTTTACAAGTCTCCCAGATGGGAAAATGTAAGAGGCTTTTCACATTGACGTGCGTTAAGGAGACTCCTCAAGAAATTCTCGAGAGACATTATCGTAATGTAAACTTTCTAGTTTCTCACACGCACGACATGCCCGACAGTTTCCCCCCTCCACGAAGTGCAATATAAACATCATTATTTTGTTCTGTCCAACACTCCTACAGTATAAATCATAATAGCAAAAAGCATTGTTTTTGGAAACATCTAAAATGTATTTTTTTTAAAAGCATTTTCTTTATATTAGAGACTTGGTTTATTACATAGTTTTAATCAGAAATTGGAGTGAAAGCCAGTTACACTGAAATTGACGCAGTAGCTTTAATAAGGGAATATCAGAACAGTGCAGGACATTTTTCAGCAACAAACGAGTGATAAAATTAACATCTGTAGTCCAAAAAGCTATCTAGCTCTTATTTAGCCAACGTTAGCTGACTTCAAATCTAGCTCTTATTTAGCTAACGTTGGCTAACTTCAAATCTAGCTCTTATTTAGCTAACGTTGGCTAACTTCAAATCTAGCTCTTATTTAGCTAACGTTGGCTAACTTCAAATCTAGCTCTTATTTAGCTAACGTTGGCTAACTTCAAATTTAGCTCTTATTTAGCTAACGTTGGCTAACTTCAAATCTAGCTCTTATTTAGCTAACGTTGGCTAACTTCAAATCTAGCTCTTATTTAGCTAACGTTGGCTGCCGTTAAAATTCAGCTAACTAGCTACTTAACTTAGTATCAGAGACGGAAGAGGAAGCGAGACACTCCACTCCACTTTGGATGTTTGTCTTGCAGCTAAACGTCAACCGAACCTCTCTCTCTCTCTCTCTCTCTCTCGCCTCGTGACATTCGTATTGCTAATGTTAATTGAAAAGTTTAAATTCCGTCCCGATACCTCTACTTTTACTGTCTTCAATGGGAATCATTTCTCTAAAGGGATTTACACAGTCTACTCAAACGGAGCCGACGGAGTTCCGCTCGTGACGCGTTCCAAAAATTTAGCCGCACAAATGTACATAGAACTACGTAGAGAGCGACGCAAACGGACCTCCGTCGGCTTCGCTTGAGTAGACTGTGTAGATCCCTAAAGAGACAGAAAGGAGAAAGAAGGAGGGAACAAAGAGATAGAGAAAGGAGGGAACAAAGAGAGAGGGAAAGGAGAAAGAAGGAGGGAACAAAGAGAGAGGGAAAGGAGGGAACAAAGAGAGAGGGAAAGGAGAAAGAAGGAGGGAACAAAGAGAGAGGGAAAGGAGAAAGAAGGAGGGAACAAAGAGAGAGGGAAAGGAGAAAGGGAGTGAGGGAAAGAAGAAGATGGGAGAGGAAAATACAAAATACAGGGAGGGGAGAAAAAGAGAGCGAGAGAGAGAGAAACATATGTTTAATTTAAATTGAAAATGTAATTGAAAGATAGAGGAGGGAGGGAGGGAGAGAGAGAGCGAGAGAGAGAGAGAGAATGATTTACCGTCAAACCATGCCATGTAAATGTGTGCCTGACCATCCCAGATGAACTCCCGTATTCTTCTGTCTCTTGGTGCTTTTCCATTCCAGACTTACCCCCTCAGCAGAGTGTTTGCCCCTGTGTTATGTTAATGTCAGCTCTAGTGTGGCGAGCAGAATCAACAACCTCTGCATCATTCAAGCCTGTTGCTTGGTGAGAAGGTGTTAGCCATTGTCATGTAAATGAAAAGCTGAAAAGTATCCAGAGCCATGCCTTGGCTGCCGGAGGTTAGTATCCTGTATAAGTCCTTGCGAGAAAAAAAAAACTAGTTTATCAACATTTATCCGACTCTAACTTCTATCTTTTAGCAGAAGAACTCAGGAGAAGATCATGAGCTCACTACCTCTCTCACATTCCACACTATCGAATGCTTTCAATTAAATTCAAGGGGCTTTATTGGCATGGGAAACATATGTTAACATTGCCAAAGCAAGTGAAGTAGATAATATACAGAAGTGAAATAAACAATCAAAATGAACAGTAAACATTACACTCACAGAAATTCCAAAAGAATAAAGACATTACAAATGTCATAGTATCTATATATACAGTGTTGTAACGATGTGCAAATGGTTAAAGTACAAAAGGGAAAATAAATGAACATAAATATGGGTTGTATTTACGATGGTGTTTGTTCTTCACTGGTTGCCCTTTTCTTGTGGCAACAGGTCACAATTATTGCTGCTGTGATGGCACACTGTGGTATTTCACCCAGTAGATATGGGAGTTTATCAAAATTGGGTTTGTTTTCAAATTTTTTATGGGTCTGTGTAATCTGAGGGAAATATGTGTCTCTAATATGGTCATACATTTGACAGGAGGTTAGGAAGTGCATCTCAGTTTCCACCTCATTTTGTGGGCAGTGTTGCACATAGCCTGTCTTCTCTTGAGAGCCAGGTCTACCTAGGGCGGCCTTTCTCAATAGCAAGGCTATGCTCACTGAGTCTGTACATAGTCAAAGCTTTCCTTAAGTTTGGGTCAGTCACAGTGGTCAGGTATTCTGCCACTGTGTACTCTCTGTTTAGGGCCAAATAGCATTCTAGTTTGCGCAGTTTTTTTGTAAATTCTTTCCAATGTGTCAAGTAACTATCATTTTGATTTCTCATGATTTGGTTGGGTCTAATTGTGTTGCTGTCCTGGGGTCTGTTTGTGTTTGTGAACAGAGCCCCAGGACCAGCTTGCTTAGGGGGCTCTTCTCCAGGTTCATCTCTTTGTAGGTGATGGCTTTGTTATGGAAGGTTTGGGAATCGCTTCCCAAATTCTTGGATGGTGAGCGGACCCCAGGCCTCACAACCATATAGGGCAATGGGTTCTTTAACTGATTAAAGTATTTCTAGCCAGATCGTAATTGGTATTTCAAATGTTATGTTCTTTTTGATGGCATTGAATTCCCTTCTTGTCTTGTCTCTCACATCGTTCACAGCTTTGTGGAAGTTACCTGTGGCGCTGATGTTTAGGCTGAGGTATGTATTGTTTTTTGTTTGCTCTAGGGCAACGGTGTCTAGATGGATTTTGTATTTGTGGTCCTGGCGACTGGACCTTTTTTGGAACACCATTATTTTGGTCTTACTGAGATTTACTGTCAGGGCCCATGTCTGACAGAATCTGTGCAGAAGATCTAGGTGCTGCTGTAGGCCCTCCTTGGTTGGGGACAGAAGCACCAGATCATCAGCAAACAGTAGACATTTGACTTCAGATTATAGTAGGCTGAGGCCGAGTGCTGCAGACTCTTCTAGTGCCCTCACCAATTCGTTGATATATATGTTCAAGAGGGTGGTGCTTAAGCTGCATCCCTGTCTCACCCCAGAGCCCTGTGGGAAGAAATGTGTGTGTTTTTTGCCTATTTTAACTGAACACTTGTTGTTTGTGTACATGGATTTAATAATGTTGTATATTTTCCCCCCCAACACCACTTTCCACCCATTTGTATAGCAGACCTTCATGCCAAATTGAGTCAAATGCTTTTTTGAAATCATCAAAGCATGAGAAGACTGCCTTTGTTTTGGTTTGTTTGTTTATCAATTAAAGTGTACAGGGTGAATACATGATCTGTCGTATGATAATTTGGTAAAAAAAAAAAAAAAAGACCAATTTGACATTTGCATTGGTTTTCACTGAGGAAATGTGTGAGTCTGCTGTTAATGATAATGCAGAGGATTTTCCAAAGGTTGCTCTTGACGCATATCCAACGGTCGTTATTGGGGTCAAATTTTGTGGATTGGGGTGATCAGTCTTTGTTTCCAAATATTGGGGAAGATGCCAGAGATAAGGATGTTGTTAAAGAGTTTAAGTAGACCCAATTGGAATTTGTTGTCTGTATATTTTATCATTTGATTGAGGATACCATCAACACCACAGGCCTTTTTGGATTGGAGGGTTTTTATTTTATCCTGTAGTTCATTCAAGGTAATTGGAGAATTCTCTCTCTCTCTCTGTCTCTCTCTGTCTCTCTCTCTCATATATATATATGGCAGACACTTAAGAACACACACAAATACATGCCAGTGAAACACATATGCGCCACACACACACACACACACACACACACACACACACACACACAAACACACACACAGATACAGGCTTGTCCACACAATGAGAAATCCTGCTCGCCCTCTGTGTAGCTTAACCCAGAAAGGGTATATCGTCTCTACAGGAGACCCAGCTTAACTGTTCTGTATGAAAAGCTATTGTGTCTTTCTTCTTAACTGCTGTTCATGCCTTTGATATGGGCCAACATATTGTATCATCTTACAGTATTTACAGCTCATTTGTACAATACCGTGTAATGATGTCGTTCAATCTTTATCTCGGACATTTCTTGGACGTTTCTCTGAACAGCTGTTTGTCTGCAGTGGGTAGCCATGATCCCGGTGGCTTTCAATGACTTTATAATGGTCCAAAATATACCATGAAGAGATCAAAACCCTTGTGGTTTTACATGTTTTTTTTTTGTTTTTTTTTCCCCAACCAGCTGGTCGTCTCCCTCTTGAGTAACATAAACAAAACAAGAAAACAGCAGAATGCACAGTGCTTTTCAGCGGGAAGCGGAAACATATGAGCGGCTATTCAACTATCTGATGTCGCTAATTTCCCAATCAATGATCAGCTGTTAGCACAGCTCATTTCCCGAGGTATGTCCTTGTTTACCTGAGAAAGAAAAAACTCCCAATAGTTTTGAGATATACCACGGTGTAATAGACTATTATCTGGCC
>NC_042973.1:4679491-4752664 GCF_901001165.1 Salmo trutta | reverse complement strand
GGGTTGTCTGACCATGTTGGCTAATGTATTATTCACCCCTCATTGTAACTAAAGCTTGTTGGTACCACTCCCCTCACTACACTGAAAATTAATAGGACGACTTTTACATGGTGAAAACGTCATATTATACATGTCAGATTTCAATACTGGCCGATGTCATAACTTCGGAGGATATCTTCTCTCGAATGAGCCATTTTTCATATTTTTTGCGATATTCCTACCTGGAGAAATGTGTAATTTAACAGAGAGTTTAACACATTTCTCCTTTGTCTGCCTCTTTAGTCCAGGATGCATTGCATGGTGCCGTTGCCAGAGATATTAGAGAAAGGAGATAGACATCAAACTGGAAAATGACTGGAGGAATGTGTAACGCCCCACCCAGCAGACTGTCAACCAATCGCATTCAAGATGTCATGCTGCGTCACGCGGTTGCTAAGCTAATCGTCACATAATCCCTTCTCAAAGTCAGAGTATGATTTGAGAAAAGTACGGAATGTCACGATTCCAAAGCTATACGATATTACAGATAGCAAGTTAATTATCTCACATCTCGGAAAATAACTGTAATGTTGTACTTCTTACTGATGAAATTTATGCGAAATGTTTTTGTTTTTTTTAAGCTATTGCCCAATTTACTCCAATTCACTCTTTAAAGGAGAGCTCTCCTTGTCTCACAATCGCCCAGAATGCACCGCGCGGCCCATTGACGTAGCATAGGCAACGTACACAATGGGTGTTAAAAAGATTCCAATGGACTGTGTGTGTGTGTGTGTGTGTGTGTGTGTGTGTGTGTGTGTGTGTGTGTGTGTGTGTGTGTCTGTGTCTGTGTCTGTGTTTGTGTGTGTGTGTGTGTGTGTGTGTGTGTGTGTGTGTGTGTGTGTGTGTGTGTGTGTGTGTGTGTGTGTGTGTGTGTGTGTGTGTGTGTGTGTGTGTGTGAAGCCCCAGAGGCAAACATCCTAGGTAGCATGTACCAGGTTAGCTACTGGCTGGTGTGATTGGGGGAGATAAAAGATAAAGCAAGAGAGAAAGTGAGCTAGGACATAGAGGACTACTGTGGCTATAGGGCTTGAGGGATAAATAACAGAGGTCAGACGGCTGGAAAGGTCATTCCATCCAGGGATGTATAGATCGTTGATCTATACGTTAACCCCAAATGACTGCTCACTTCACACTGTTGAGTCTATATTACCTGATAGGCTACAAATCACACTGGATTGGATGATGGTATAATTAAGCTATAATGCCGAGGAGGTGTGGTATATGGCCAACATACCACGGCTAAGAGCTGTTCTTCTGCACGATGCAACGCAGAGTGCCTGGACACAGCCCTTAGCCGTGGTATATTGGCCATATATCACAAACCCCCGATGTGCCTTATTGCTATTATGAACTGGTTACCAATGTAATTAGAGCAGTAAAAATTAAATGTTTTATCATACCCTGTGGTATACGGTCTGATATACCACGGATGTCAGCCAATCAGCATTCAGGGCTCGAACCAACCAGTTTATAACATACCCTCACGTGGATGTTGATTAAGGCAGCCCCCCCCGTACCTCTCTGATTCAGAGGGTTAAATGTTGAAAACACGTTTCTGTTGAATGCCTTCAGTTGTCCAACTAACTAGGTATCCCCCTCTCCCCCTTTTTCCCCTTCACCCATTCAGACACTCAATAATATATACTCCTGTACAGGAGGACAGGTTGGATGGATAACCCTGTCGAAAAAGATGACTGTTCACAAAGTGGGAAGAGAGAAGAATTCAATAGGTTTAGACATTATCGGACTCTTTCTTTCTGAAATAAAACATCTGTTTTCTCTCTCACACGCACACACGCACGCACGCACGCACGCACGCACGCACGCACGCACGCACGCACACACACACACACACACACACACACACACACACACACACACACAGGTCAAAGAACATGCATACCTTGGAATTATTTGGCGGTGACGGTCATAATTACAGACCTCATGACCACACCCTTGTTCCTGTCACGATCATTGCTACATGCAAATGTTTAGATCCAATGCAACACCACCCATGAAACTCACTGTGATCCCTGCAACACCACCCATGAAACTCACTCTGATCCCTGCAACACCGCCCATGAAACTCACTGTGATCCCTGCAACACCACCCATGAAACTCACTCTGATCCCTGCAACACCGCCCATGAAACTCCCTCTGATCCCTGCAACACCGCCCATGAAACTCACTCTGATCCCTGCAACACCACCCATGAAACTCACTCTGATCCCTGCAACACCGCCCATGAAACTCACTCTGATCCCTGCAACACCGCCCATGAAACTCACTGTGATCCCTGCAACACCGCCCATGAAACTCACTCTGATCCCTGCAACACCGCCCATGAAACTCACTCTGATCCCTGCAACACCGCCCATGAAACTCCCTCTGATCCCTGCAACACCGCCCATGAAACTCACTCTGATCCCTGCAACACCACCCATGAAACTCACTCTGATCCCTGCAACACCGCCCATGAAACTCACTCTGATCCCTGCAACACCGCCCATGAAACTCACTGTGATCCCTGCAACACCACCCATGAAACTCACTGTGATCCCTGCAACACCACCCATGAAACTCACTGTGATCCCTGCAACACCACCCATGAAACTCACTGTGATCCCTGCAACACCGACCATGAAACTCACTGTGATCCCTGCAACACCACCCATGAAACTCACTCTGATCCCTGCAACACCGACCATGAAACTCACTGTGATCCCTGCAACACCACCCATGAAACTCCCTCTGATCCCTGCAACACCGCCCATGAAACTCACTGTGATCCCTGCAACACCGTCCATGAAACTCACTGTGATCCCTGCAACACCGCCCATGAAACTCACTGTGATCCCTGCAACACCACCCGTGAAACTCACTGTGATCCCTGCAACACCACCCATGAAACTCACTGTGATCCCTGCAACACCACCCATGAAACTCACTGTGATCCCTGCAACACTGCCCATGAAACTCACTGTGATCCCTGCAACACCGCCCATGAAACTCACTCTGATCCCTGCAACACCACCCGTGAAACTCACTGTGATCCAATGCACCACCACCCATGAAACTCACTGTGAGCCCTGCAACACCACCCATGAAACTCACTGTGATCCCTGCAACACCACCCGCAATAAAGCCAACAGGCAAATGAATAATGATCACATTCTGATGACGATCACAAATTACTTGGCGTTACCTTTAGATTGTAAACTGTGATGGTCAAAACATATAGATTCAATGGTTGTAAAGATGGGGAGAGGTCTGTCTGTAATAAAGAGATGCCCTTTTTTGACACCACATTTTAAAAAGTCCTGCAGGCTCTAGTTTTATCTTATCTTGATTATTGTCCAGTCATGTGGTCAAGTGCTGCGAACAAAGACCTAGTTAAGCTGCAGCTGTCCCAGAACAGAGCGGCACGTCTTTCTCTTCAATGTAATCAGAGGGCTGATATAAATACTATGCATGCCAGTCTCTCTTGGCTCAGAGTTGAGGAAAGACACCGCATCGCTTCCTGTTTTTATAAGAAACAGTATTGTGTTGGAAATTCCAAATTGTTTGTATAGTCAACTTCCAAACAGCACTGACACACACACATACACACACACCCCTACCAGACATGCCACCAGGGGTCTTTTCACAGTCCCCAGGTCCAGAACAAATTTAAGGAAATATACAGTATTATACAGAGCCATGAGTGCATGGAACTCCCTTCCATCTTATATATATCAAGTGAACAGCAAACCTGGTTTAGAAAACAAATAAAGCAACACGTCAAGGAACATACGTCTCTCCCCCATGTGACCTTCTTATTGTGTGTTTGTACTGACATGTATGTGGAACTGACAGATACACACTACATGTTAATGCTTTTAAATGTATGTAAATTGTAAAGTATTTTTTTCTGAAATGTCTTTTCAATATGTGTCGGGCCCCAGTAAGACTAGCTGCTGCCATTGGGGATCCTATTAATTATAAAATTAAATAGCTGAATAGTTATTTGGTTATTTCTGTGACCACAGCTGAGGACTATAAGAAGCATGACAAATGAATTGGCTATTCAAATTCAAGACTGCTTTCTTGGCCATTTGAAAAAGAGATGTCAATGTGACTTGCCTGGTTAAAAAAAGTATGTATAAGTCATACCACACGCACACTCACGCACACACGCACACACACAGACACGCACGCACGCAGACACACACGCACACGCACGCACGCACGCACACACGCACACACACGCACACACGCATGCACACACACACACAGACAAAAACAAACATGCATGCATGGTCAGAGACAAAGACACCACCCAACACACATACACACACACACACAGACACAGACACACACACAGACACACACACACACACACAGACACACACAGACACACACACACAGACACACACACAGATACACACAGACACACACACACACAGACACACACACAGATACACACACAGATACACACACACAGACACACACACACAGACACACACACAGATACACACACACACACACACACACGTCATCTACCATACTCACACACACACGTATGAGAAGTCTTGGTGGTCTAGGTGTGGTCCTATTGGACTGGGCGAGTCAGTCCTGACCACAGGGATCATCCCTAGCCTGGTCATAGGCTGAGTCCCAAATGGCACCCTATTCCTGATGTAGTGCACTACTTTTAACCAGGGCTCTGATCAAAAGTAGTGCACTATGTAGGGAATAAGGTGTCATTTGGGACTCATACATAGATCTGACCCGGAACCACACAGAACCACTCAGAGTGGGCAGAAACCAATGAGGCCCAAAGCACAGGGACCTGTAAATCTGACCCAGGATCTGTGTTTACAGCTCCAAAACCACACCACACAAGGCTATAGTGGATGGACAGACAGACAAACGGACTTAAAGTTCGTGGCAAGTGATGTCACCACCACCAAAACTAGACTGAAGTGAACTAGACTGCCTGGGTGTAGTGTTTTGGTTACTGGACTGACGTGGTTACGGGACTGACGTGGTAACGGGACTGATGTGGTTACGGGACTGACGTGGTAAAGGGACTGACGTGGTTACGGGACTGACGTGGTAAAGGGACTGACGTGGTTACGGGACTGACGTTGTAACGGGACTGATGTGGTTACGGGACTGACGTGGTAAAGGGACTGACGTGGTTACGGGACTGACGTTGTAACGGGACTGACGTGGTAACGGGACTGCATGATTTTTTATAACCCGCTAGTCTACAAATGAGCAAGACTGGAAATTAGTTGGGAAGATGTTTTGTGCCACATCCTAACTAAGAACTATTTATCTTTAGGACTCACGCTATGGAGGACATCAAAGGCAGGGACACCTCATCCCCTTTGATATCTCTTTATGTTTGTAGTTAAATGAAACCAAGCGCGCTAAGACGAGGATCTGGGAGAGAAGATTAGACAACCTAAACTTAATTAAGATGAAAAGTACCTCCTCAAAGTAGGGTTGCAGATGCTGTAAATTCTCCAAGGTGTCCCTACCTATCACTCCAAGGTGTCCCTACCTATCTCTCCAAGGTGTCCCTACCTATCTCTCCAAGGTGTCCCTACCTATCGCTCCAAGGTGTCCCTACCTATCACTCCAAGGTGTCCCTACCTATCTCTCCAAGGTGTCCCTACCTATCTCTCCAAGGTGTCCCTACCTATCACTCCAAGGTGTCCCTACCTATCACTCCAAGGTGTCCCTACCTATCTCTTGAAGGTGTCCCTACCTATCGCTGCAAGGTGTCCCTACCTATCTCTCCAAGGTGTCCCTACCTATCTCTCCAAGGTGTCCCTACATATCACTCCAAGGTGTCCCTACCTATCTCTCCAAGGTGTCCCTACCTATCTCTCCAAGGTGTCCCTACCTATCTCTCCAAGGTGTCCCTACCTATCGCTGCAAGGTGTCCCTACCTATCTCTCCAAGGTGTCCCTACCTATCTCTCCAAGGTGTCCCTACATATCGCTCCAAGGTGTCCCTACCTATCTCTCCAAAGTGTCCCTACCTATCTCTCCAAGGTGTCCCTACCTATCGCTCCAAGGTGTCCCTACCTATCGCTCCAAGGTGTCCCTACCTATCGCGTCAAGGTGTCCATACCTATCTCTCCAAGGTGTCCCTATATATATATATGTTTCCAGATGGAAATGCATTTCCATGAAGGGCAAGAGTCCTCATATTTGTTTTCAACACAACACTAGACAATGAGGAGTTTAAAGTCAAGGTTAAAATAGAGTTATAACGTCGCAGAGACGGCATGTGGCGACTGACCGTGGATGTTTAGATTGTATGGATCGTCTCGAAGCTCAGCCATTAGTGACGGACTAATTAGGGTTTAGTGTCGAGTGACCAAGTGGTCTCCTGCACCGATCGAAAGAGAAGATTCATGAATAAGTAAATGCAGTGGCAGCTTTGCCGCTTAATTAGCAAAGCAGAAAAAAAAAGCCTACTCCCAAGAGGCCAACACAGTCTGGTTTTAAGAGGGTGGGCTATCAACAGCACTGGTCTTCCTCCCACATTGATTGATGGAGAGCTAAAAGTGGCTTTGGGGGTAATGTTTTCGCATCCCACATCGACCACCTCGTTCACTGACCGTCCCCATCTGGCTGGGGGGGGGGGGGTAATTTGACCACGCTGTGTGTTCCTGCTCGCTTTCATGTCCCTGGCGATTGTTTTCACACTCTTCGCCGATCTGCCTGGGTATTTAAAACCCCATACAACACCTCACGTGCCCTGGACTTAGGCACCCTCTGACACCCTATAGCAACGGATAGAGTTACAACCCATTGAGGTTCTCTCTGACACCCTATAACAACAGATAGAGTTACAACCCATTGAGGTTCTCTCTGACACCCTATAACAACAGATAGAGTTAGGGCCCATTGAGGTTCTCTCTGACACCCTATAACAACATATAGAGTTAGGGCCCATTGAGGTTCTCTCTGACACCCTATAACAACAGATAGAGTTAGGGCCCATTGAGGTTCTCTCTGACACCCTATAACAACAGATAGAGTTAGGGCCCATTGATGTTGCCGAGGGCGACGGGGACAGATTGAAAGAGAACACCATGTCAAACCTGTCATGTAAGTGGCGTTGCTTGAACTCGTCATTTGGCGTTGGCAGGAAACAATGTCACAGAGCGAGGCGGAGGGTGGCGACGAGTCTCGACTCGTCACTGGACCGCAGTCTCCTCTTTCCTCTTGCATAGAGAAAGTGAGTCGTCTGACTGTCAGCTCTTATCAACAAGTGGACACAACAAAGACCAAGGGGCAGTAAATACCCCTGTCTCTCAGCTGATGATGTCAGCGGTAGTACAGTAAATACCCCTGTCTCTCAGCTGATGATGTCAGCGGTAGTACAGTAAATACCCCTGTCTCTCAGCTGATGATGTCAGCGGTAGTACAGTAAATACCCCTGTCTCTCAGCTGATGATGTCAGCGGTAGTACAGTAAATACCCCTGTCTCTCAGCTGATGATGTCAGCGGTAGTACAGTGAAAGAGTGACAGGAAGATGAAAATATAGAAAGTAAACAGAAGAGAGAAGGTGATGGTTTGTTTAATAAAAGTCCAACTGTTTGGATGAGGACGGTTAACCTTTCATTCTTCCTTTATGACACACCACAGACCCAGCTACAAAATCAGGACCCAAACGGCTGCCTGTGGATAAACCCATCTCCAACCTACCTCCCTCTATCCCTCTCCCTCCCTCCGTCTCTCCCTCTCGCTCTCTGTCTCTCTCTCCCTGAAATCGTCAGAGATCCTGTCTTGAAAATTGTGGCACAATGTTGCCATTGATCGGTGCTCGGTTGCTTGTCAGATTCATTAAAAACCCTGGCGGATTCCTTCCAGCCTGCATTACAGCCCAGACTTTTCATCTGGTAACAGGGTGGTGAGCGACAGAGAGAGAGAGAGAAAAAGAGAGAGAGAGAGAGCGAGAGAGAAAGAAAGAAAGAAAGCGAGAGATAGAGAGAGAGAGAGAGAGAGAGAGAGAGAGAGAGAAAGAAAGAAAGAAAGATGGGTCTTTGTTCCAGGTTAGAACAGGAGATGCAGAGGATAGATGTGGCAGAGGTCCAAAAGATTACAATCTCCCCTGTCTGATGCTCACACCTTCACCAAGCTCACCCACCCTTCTCCCATTAACCCCTCCTTCCTCACCCCCCCTTCTCCCATTACCCCCTCCTTCCTCACCCCTCCTTCCCGACTCATTTTAACCACAGCTCCCCCCAATCTCACCTGGGTCACTCTGTCCTGCATTGTCAGTTCTTTCAACACCTTTTGAAATGAATCGGCTGTCCAATACTGAACCAAATGGCTTTTGAAAGCTAGATTCCTCTGTTTCTCTCTATGCCTCCCTGATGCTCTCTCTCTCTCTCTATCTCTCTCTCCGTTCAGGTTCAGGGGGCTTTAATAACTGATAAGTCTTTGACTGCGGCTCAGCGGAGAACCGGAGCGCAGAGCTGAACCCTGCTATCACACATCTCTCACCCGGCATGGGTGGCTTTTGCAGTGCAGGGGATTGTGGATAATCGCTGTAGAAAAGGGTCGCCCCTGGGTGAAAACTCTCACTGCCTGGCTGAGATATGTCACCTTGCAGATGTAACTATCGGCTGAGTCCCATGCCTGTGGGTTATCAGGCTTTGATACAGCACATCTGTGAGCTGGTGTTGTGGTGTGGTCCACAGAAGGTGAAGGGAAGGTCAGTCACCATATGGCTTCATTTTAACTACATGTGTGTGTGGGTGCGTGACTACTTGCACGTGTGTGTGTGTGTGTGTGTGTGTGTGTGTGTGTGTGTGTGTGTGTGTGTGTGTGTGTGTGTGTGTGTGTGTATGTGTGTGTGTGTGTGTGTGTGTGTGTGTGTGTGTGTGTGTGTGTGTGTGTGTGTGTGTGTGTGTGTGTGTGTGTGTATGGTGTAGAGATTTCCTGGGTGTGAGAGGGTCTGTTACTAGCCTGACTGGGAACAGAGGGACGGGTCGACACATTTTGTTCAGTCCTTTTATCTTCTAGTCTTGACAGGGCCCTGCATGTTCTTTTACAACATTGACTGATATTAATAGTAGATTGTCATCAAACCACTATCAGAAATGTCATTCTCTCAAACCCCCTTATGCCATGACTGAACACTTGACCAGGAATTTTTATATGTTGAATTCACTGCGTTATTACAGTTTGCTCTAGATAAACAACCCACAGAGGAAACATTAAAAGGTCGATGTTGGGCACGAAAAAACGATCCAACTCTGCCCCTTTCTGAGTTATCTATCAGAAATGGGGTGTGCCTTTGGTGGTTCATCTGTGTGTCATTCTGGTCATGTTCGCCACGACCAACGTAGCATAGTAGTTTTGCTAAGCTAGCCAGTAAGTCTTTCTGGTCATGTTCGCCACGACCAACGTAGCATAATTATTTAGCTAAGCTAGCCAGTAAGTCTTTCTGGTCATGTTCGCCACGACCAACGTCGCATAATTCTTTAGCTAAGCTAGCCAGTAAGTCATTCTGGTCATGTTCGCTATGACTAACGTAGCATAGTAGTTTAGCTAAGCTAGCCAGTAAGTCCTGCAGTATGTGTTGACGTCATCTCAGAGGATTCATTTTTGGAGAGAAGCTGTACAGATCGGAGAAATGGCATTTCTGTTGCCAGATATCTTATTCATTCAATATATATACATATATATTTTTTTAAGGATTAAATGACTTGGTATGATTGGTGTATTGATAAGTTATTCCGTTTAAATGTGTTATTTTTGCATTTTTTTGCCCGAAGTCAACCTTTGAAATATAAATAAATCACAGTGACAAGACATTTTCAAGGCCTGTGAGGAGATGGCTGGGAGTCCGTTAGATCAGGGTTTCCCAAACTCGGTCCTGGGGTCGCTCATGGGGCCACGTTTTGTTTTTTATCCCGAGCACTATACAGCTGATTCAAAAAATTAAAGCTTGATGATGAGTTGGTTTTTTGAATCAGCTGTGTAGTGCTAGGGGGCAAAAAACGAAATGTGTACCCAGGGGGGGCCCCAGGACCGAGTTTGGGAAACCCTGCCTTAGATTAATGTATTATATCTATTTCATTGGGTAAGCATCTCATTCCATTGTGATAGAGAGTAGTCTCTCAATTACTCAATGGATGACAGCACTCTGTGTACCACCACAGAAAATACATGCACACACACACAGAAAATACATCCATACACACACACACACACACACATTTAGAGACGAACACACACACACACATTTAGAGATGAACACACACACACATTTAGAGACAAACACACATACAGACACAAAGACAAACATGTATTCATAGTCAGAGACAAAGACGCCCACACACACACACACACACACACACACACACACACACACACACAAACACACACACACAGACACACACAAACACACACACAAACACAAAGTTTGCCTCAAATCAACAATGTACGATTGTCGACAATGGTGAGAGCTATAATCAAGTGACCTTTTAGATTGTTCCTTTCCATAATCCTAACAGTCCCCACTGCGACCTCCTGAAGGTTCTGTCTGTGGAAAGCATTCCTCTAACCTTTGCTTAACGTTAAAATAGATCCGTTCAATACCCTATACTTTACTCAAAGGTGTGAATGAACGTAACATGTTGGGGGGGGGGGGGGGGGGGAACAATCAAAACGATGCAGACCGGTAAGGAAACACTTTGTCTTTTAGTGCATCCTGTGCAATAAAACACCAAATGTCTTGGTGTTGAGTTGAGGCAGACTTTAGGACCCAGCCTATCTGACACCTCTCCATTTGGGGACACAGGGGGACTGAGGGAGCATTGAAGTGGGATTTCAAACTGTCGTAAATTCTGTGCAAATCTGCACCGCGTTAAACTCAGAAGCCTTGCTTAAAAGGTGCTCCACATAGAATCTTTCTAGAATTTTTGCATTGTAATTTCAGAAAATGTCCATAGTATATCTGCAGTAATAGCGGAAATCGATACCCTACCACTATTCAGTGCTTGTTTTCTAACATAAATTGAAATTGAGTGAACAGCGTAGAATTTTTAGCAACCAGGAAATGACAACGTCATTTTCATTAGATAACACAGTCACAAAGGCAGAACAGCTTTCCCAGTTTGACAACAGATGCAGCTCCAACGGGAGAAGTCAACAGGCCAATATCACAGCCAATCACAACACTGATGGGTAAGTAATACTGTCAAACACTATCGTACCACTATTACTGCAGCTACATTAGATATTTTTTTGTAAATTAAAATGCCCAAGTTCTAAAAAAAAAGAAATGTTTAAATCCTCTGTGTAGTACCTTTACGTCGTTGAGACTAAGTTCCATCAGTATGTTTAATTCTGCACTCGTTCATTGGAAAACAAAAAGGGCCGAACGATATGTTGAGTAGGGAGAACCTTCCCTTGGGCAGGGTGTGTTGTTTGAAGTGTGTATTACAAGCAGGTGGTGCTAGGTGTTTTAACTCTAGGAGAAGAAGTGAGCAGATGGGAGGTTTAGTGGCCGTTGAATCCCACTCTATGCAGACACACACAGGCACACTGAACACACACACACACAAACACACACACACACACACCATTTGCACATACACATCATTCACACAAACTCACACATTATAGTCCCTTTAATCAAAATGGACGTTCACACCTCTCACACTAGCTAGGACTTCAGCTGGTGCCTCAAACCCCCACATCATCACACCCTTTTCTCTCTTTATGGCAGCCGTTTAGAAAAGTAACAAAAGGTGTTGCCAGTCTAAAAAGTATTTAAACAACTTTTTAAATGACTAAGTGCCTGTAGATAAAATCTACATTCAACCTTCATCATCTACTCCAACAGGTTTCAATTCTCTCAGAGGATTTTTTTTTTCTTCTTTCTCAGACATTTTTAACAAGACTTTGCGAAAGCTGAAACCAGGTGATGGCCTTTTTTTTCTCTCTCTCTCTCTCTCTCTCTCTCTTCGGGCACTCCGTTTTGGAACGGCCTACGCTCCCCACAGATGTGACTATGTTTTAAAACACAGTCAAGCAACTCTCGGTAGTGTAATGGTTGTGGAATGCCCATAAAGTGTATTTGTCATCTCCCCCCGAGCACACCAGGCCTACATGTGAACAGAACACCAGGACTACATGTTAACAGAACACCAGGACTACATGTGAACAGAACACCAGGACTACATGTGAACAGAACACCAGGTCTACATGTTAACAGAACACTAGGACTACATGTGAACAGAACACCAGGACTACATGTTAACAGAACACCAGGACTACATGTGAACAGAACACCAGGACTACATGTTAACAGAACACCAGGACTACATGTGAACAGAACACCAGGACTACATGTGAACAGAACACCAGGACTACATGTGAACAGAACACCAGGACTACATGTGAACAGAACACCAGGTCTACATGTTAACAGAACACCAGGACTACATGTGAACAGAACACCAGGACTACATGTGAACAGAACACCAGGACTACATGTTAACAGAACACCAGGACTACATGTGAACAGAACACCAGGACTACATGTGAACAGAACACCAGGACTACATGTTAACAGAACACCAGGACTACATGTGAACAGAACACCAGGACTACATGTGAACAGAACACCAGGACTACATGTGAACAGAACACCAGGTCTACATGTGAACAGAACACCAGGCCTACATGTGAACAGAACACCAGGTCTACATGTTAACAGAACACCAGGACTACATGTTAACAGAACACCAGGTCTACATGTGAACAGAACACCAGGTCTACATGTGAACAGCACTTTTTTATGTTTTATGTATATTTATTTCACCTTTATTTAACCAGGTAGGCAAGTTGAGAACAAGTTCTCATTTACAACTGCGACCTGGCAAAGAATAAAGCAAAGCAGTTCGACAACATACAATAACACAGAGTTACACATGGAGTAAAACAAACATACAGTCAATAATACAGTAGAAAAATAAGTCTATATACAATGTGTGCAAATGAGGTAAGATAAGGGATGTAAAGGCAATAAATAGGCCATGGTGGTGACACCAGGCCTACATGAGCCCAGAAACACTAGCTGGATGTGAGTGATAGTCAAACACACTTCAGCGCTGTTAGCTTGTCTGTTTGTGTCATTGCATGAGTGTTTACGTGTGTCATGAAGCGTGAGTGGCTGTGTTTCCCCGTACAGTAAACACACATCACCACTGGTTTTCTGTCTCGTCTTTATTCCATTTTTATTCTGCCAATCTGAACTCAGAGCACGGCTCTAAAGGGTTTGATTGTGTTTAGTCGGCCATTGTTACCGATAAACAAGACTCGGTTTGGTTAAGAGGCAGCGACCGCCTGGTTTGAGAGAAAGTTCAAAGGGCATGGGTCCTCCATAGTGGGTGGAAGAAAACACACTTGGTCCTAATAGGGCCACGTTCAGAAGGCAAAGGTTGTGGAACAACATAGATAGAAATGTCACAGATACAGCAGACAGGATTCCTTATTCTACATGTCGGATATGCACTAATAGACGTAATATATTTTTATCTAAACATTTCACAACGTTGTTCCCTGCTGAACACGCGTTGTGAGCTCTGACACATGGTCATTTCAGATGCGCTTTATGGGCGTCCATGTGGAAGGGGCCTACAAAATGTTTACTTTGATGGCAGTTAATAAAGGTGAAATGTGCAAAATTTGCATTTCCTGGTAGCTAAAATTCTAATGCTGTTTGAAGCTGGTGTACAAAACCAAAGGTAACGGGAAGAATAGAAATAGCACACATAGAACAGATCTACCGCTTCTTAGACTGGCTTTCAATGAGAGTGACAGATCTATAACTCACATTTCTATGTGAAGTTGGTCGGGTTGCCCCAAAAAGTTAGAAATTAAAGCTTTAATATTATGTCAAGCATTTCATCAGAATTTTGAAACACATTAATATGTTTCCAGTTAGACGGAAACATAATAAATATAATACATAAATAAAACATTTATGAATAAATAATGACAGCGGACTAAGGGACAAGTGTTAAAACACCGCACACATTTTTGGTTGAATTTTTTTTAGCATCAAATTTTAAAAACCCAGAGAAGGAACATTCTGACTTTGACAGTGACTAAGAGGAGAGGTGATACTACCCTAATGCCGTCATGTGACTTTGTTTGGGTGGCTTGAGCCGTCTCTGTCGGCCACGGCGGTTGGCACGGCGATATAAAACACAGCTCTGTCGCCGTGCCACCGCCACCCATCTCGCTATCCCCAGACGGAGTTCAAGTCCCAAAGTCTCGCTTTCTTTCTTTAAAATCCCTCTCTTTTCTGTCTCCCTCATCTCCGTCGTTCCGCTAGACTGGCTGTAGACAGCACCAGTGGGGGTTTGGCAGTGTGCAGGCCCAGACATATTTGCTCCTCTCGGGAGAGGGAGAGGGTGTCAAAGACCTGCTTCGACAAGACCCTCCATCAGCTGCCAGGAGGACACACACACAGAGAGAGAGAGAGAGAGAACGAGAGAGAGAGAGAACGAGAGAGAGAGCGAGAGAACGAGAGAGCGAGAGAGAGAGTGAGCGAGAGAGTGAGCGAGAGAGAAAGTAAGCGAGAGAGAAGTGAGCGAGAGAGAGAGTGAGCGAGAGAGTGAGCGAGAGAGAGAGTGAGCGAGAGAGAAAGTGAGTGAGAGAGAGAGCGAGAGAGAGGGAGGGAGAGAGCGAGAGAGCGAGAAAACGAGAGAGCGAGAGAGTGAGCGAGAGAGAGAGTGAGCGAGAGAGAGAGAGAGAGCGAGAGAGAGAAAAAGTGAGCGAGAGAGAGAGAAAGTGAGCGAGAGAGAGAGAGCGAGAGAGAGAGAGCGAGAGAGCGAGAGAACGAGAGAGCGAGAGAACGAGAGATCGAGAGAGTGAGTGATAATAGATAGATAGATGATAGATAGATGATAGATAGATAGATAGATAGATAGATAGATAGATAGATAGATAGATAGATAGATGATAGATAGATAGATAGATAGATAGATAGATAGATAGATAGATAGATAGATAGATAGATAGATAGATAGATAGATAGATAGATAGATAGATAGATAGATAGATAGATAGATAGATAGAAAGCTCCACTTCCAACACACTCATCCATCAATTAGCCAGCCATTCACTTCACAGCACAAGCAATCCATCCAGAATATTCTATCCTGATAACATCCAGAATGTCGTCTATTCAGCAACCCACTGTCCATAATGTCCGTCTGAAAAGGTGACCTATTATTTATTCTATGACATAGAAGTTCCTGGTGTAAAGCGTTGGTCCCTAGATATATGAACAAATGACATAGAAGTTATTGGTGTAATGCTTTGGTCCCTAGATATATGAACAAGTGACATAGAAGTTCCTGGTGTAAAGCTTTGGTCCCTAGATATATGAACAAGTGACATAGAAGTTCCTGGTGTAAAGCTTTGGTCCCTAGATATATGAACAAGTGACATAGAAGTTCCTGGTGTAAAGCTTTGGTCCCTAGATATATGAACAAGTGACATAGAAGTTCCTGGTGTAAAGCGTTGGTCCCTAGATATATGAACAAGTGACATAGAAGTTCCTGGTGTAAAGCTTTGGTCCCTAGATATATGAACAAGTGACATAGAAGTTCCTGGTGTAATGCTTTGGTCCCTAGATATATGAACAAGTGACATAGAAGTTCCTGGTGTAAGCTTTGGTCCCTAGATATATGAACAAGTGACATAGAAGTTCCTGTGTAAAGCTTTGGTCCCTAGATATATGAACAAGTGACATAGAAGTTCCTGGTGTAAAGCTTTGGTCCCTAGATATATGAACAAGTGACATAGAAGTTCCTGGTGTAAAGCTTTGGTCCCTAGATATATGAACAAGTGACATAGAAGTTCCTGGTGTAAAGCTTTGGTCCCTAGATATATGAACAAGTGACATAGAAGTTCCTGGTGTAAAGCTTTGGTCCCTAGATATATGAACAAGTGACATAGAAGTTCCTGGTGTAAAGCTTTGGTCCCTAGATATATGAACAAGTGACATAGAAGTTCCTGGTGTAAAGCTTTGGTCCCTAGATATATGAACAAGTGACATAGAAGTTCCTGGTGTAAAGCTTTGGTCCCTAGATATATGAACAAGTGACATAGAAGTTCCTGGTGTAAGCTTTGGTCCCTAGATATATGAACAAGTGACATAGAAGTTCCTGGTGTAAAGCTTTGGTCCCTAGATATATGAACAAGTGACATAGAAGTTCCTGGTGTAAAGCTTTGGTCCCTAGATATATGAACAAGTGACATAGAAGTTCCTGGTGTAAAGCTTTGGTCCCTAGATATATGAACAAGTGACATAGAAGTTCCTGGTGTAAAGCTTTGGTCCCTAGATATATGAACAAGTGACATAGAAGTTCCTGGTGTAAAGCTTTGGTCCCTAGATATATGAACAAGTGACATAGAAGTTCCTGGTGTAAAGCTTTGGTCCCTAGATATATGAACAAGTGACATAGAAGTTCCTGGTGTAAAGCTTTGACCCCGATGAACGAATGACTGTGTGCTACAAGAGACACAACGTCAACATTCACGTGACGCTCCTGAGTCCTATATCATCTATCAGCCTGTCAGCTCTCTCTCTGCACAACCACAGGCCCCCATCTGAGCTCAGCCTGTCAGCTCTCTCTCTGCACAACCACAGGCCCCCATCTGAGCTCAGCCTGTCAGCTCTCTCTCTGCACAGCCACAGGCCCCCATCTGAGCTCAGCCTGTCAGCTCTCTCTCTCTCTCTCTCTCTGCACAACCACAGCCCCCCACCAACCCCCCCCCCCCATCTGAGCTCAGCCTGTCAGCTCTCTCTCTCTCTCTCTGCACAACCACAGCCCCCCATCTGAGCTCAGCCTGTCAGCTCTCTCTCTGCACAACCACAGCCCCCCACCAACCCCCCCATCTGAGCTCAGCCTGTCAGCTCTCTCTCTCTCTCTCTCTCTGCACAACCACAGCCCCCCATCTGAGCTCAGCCTGTCAGCTCTCTCTCTGCACAACCACAGCCCCCCACCAACCCCCCCATCTGAGCTCAGCCTGTCAGCTCTCTCTCTCTCTCTCTCTCTGCACAGCAGCCACAGCCCCCCACCAACCCCCCCCCAGCTATCTGAGCTCAGCCTGTCAGCTCTCTCTCTCTCTCTCTGCACAACCACAGCCCCCCACCACCCCCCCATCTGAGCTCAGCCTGTCAGCTCTCTCTCTCTCTCTCTGCACAACCACAGCCCCCCACCACCCCCCCATCTGAGCTCAGCCTGTCAGCTCTCTCTCTCTCTCTCTGCACAACCACAGCCCCCCACCAACCCCCCCATCTGAGCTCAGCCTGTCAGCTCTCTCTCTCTCTCTCTGCACAACCACAGCCCCCCACCAACCCCCCCATCTGAGCTCAGCCTGTCAGCTCTCTCTCTCTCTCTCTGCACAGCCACAGGCCCCCACCAACCCCCCCCCCCATCTGAGAGCCTGTCAGCTCTCTCTCTCTCTGCACAGCCACAGGCCCCCACCAACCAACCCCCTCCCTCCCCTATCTGAGCTCAGCCTGCCAGCTCTCTCTCTCTCTCTCTCTCTGCACAGCCACAGGCCCCCACCAACCCCCCCCCCCCCCCATCTGAGAGCCTGTCAGCTCTCTCTCTCTACACAGCCACAACCCCCCACCATCCCCCCCATCTGAGCTCAGCCTATCAGCTCTCTCTCTCTCTCTCTGCACAGGCCCCCACCAACCAACCCCCCCCCCCACCTGACCTCAGCCTGTCAGCTCTCTCTGCACCCCCCCACCACCACACACCCCCAGTAGCATAACCTTGTAACTTAACATTAATCATCATCATTATACCTATTATGAGTGTTGTGAGAGCTCAATGACTGTAAAATTCACTAAATGTTCATTCAATTGCTACCCTAATTATATTGCATTTGAACTTAACAAAAAGTTTCCAATATTACTGAAAGACAAAATGTTTCAAACGCAAAAACAATTATGTCAATATAATTAGTCTAATAGAATGATGTGAATGACACTCTAGCAATACTGAGTACAGTCGCTCTGGATAAGAGCGTCTGCTAAATGACTTAAATGTAAATGTAAATGTACAGTATTTGTAATAATGGCCAAACTCTGAGCAACATGTTCGTTAAACAAAATGACATGATAAAATACAACTATAATTCACGGAATGCAACAACAACAACAAAAAGCAGACAACAACCATATAGCCTAGATAATAAACGTTTATCAATTCATGAAAAAACAACTTCATGAATAAACTAGGCTAATCACAATTCATCATTCCAAATCCTTCTAAAGGATAAGCCCTTCCCCAGTACAGTTGGAAATATTGGACTATAAATTGTGCCTTCCTGTATTATACTTATGCTAAAAAAAAAAAATACTTTATTCTATTCTACTGCAATTTACTTTAATGTTTGTATTTTTATTTTTGATTATTTCGTATCTTTGTTGCATTGTCGAGAAGGAACCTTCAAGCACTTCGTTCGACGGTATCCCGTACACAGTCCCTACGACTAATAAAAACGTAAAACTGAAATCAATTCTAATAATTTTCCCCGATGTAATTCAATAAGTCAAAGATCATAAAAATGTATAAGCTTGGCTCATCACTTGTCATGCTCAGTGTCTCACGGAGTGGCCTACGTGGCAGTCAGATAGGCCACTCATCCCTTCTGTCCCCACACACCATTTCATTCAAAAAGACGATTAATACATTGGCTTTATGAATTGGTTCATTGCTGCACTTCAGTGTTTCAATAAAGACCTGCATTCTAATAGATTGTTAGGCCAGGGACTTCGACTGGTCCCAAGTCGCAGACATTTGGTTCAGCACAGACTATGGGAAGCCAATCTCACAGACTATGGGAAGCCAGGTCCACTACAGACGATAGAAAGCCAATCTCACAGACTATGGGAAGCCAGGTCCACTACAGACGATAGAAAGCCAATCTCACAGACTATGGGAAGCCAGGTCCACTACAGACGATAGAAAGCCAATCTCACAGACTATGGGAAACCAGGTCCACTACAGACGATAGAAAGCCAATCTCCTGTATTGATTCTCGGGTTAAAGGCCTACGCAGCGCGGTTTTTTCTTGATCAATCAAGACACATAGATTGCAACACTGTGTCTGTAAAGGAGAGTTTAAATAAATGACTTTCAATAGTTCTACAAATCAATATGGATTTTCTTAGGCTATGGCCTACGACACTTTCTTCAAATTATTAAAGCACAGTAAGAAATATTGATAAAAAATTTGATTGTGATATGACTACAAGCATTAAGTATAATTAGACTATAATAATACTTTATAATATTGATATTATGTAAGTATTATAATTCTTACAATTATTTTTATTAGGCCTAGAAACTGGACGAATTCAGTAAAAACAAATCCAAGCATGCAATTAAATCGTAATGCACTTTTTCTTTTGCCATGTAATTGTCATTTTGGTTTTAACAGTGTTTCGTTTAGTCCTGTGGAGTAAATCTTTAACAAATAAGAAAGACTCAAACACTTTCCAAAACAATGGCCAGTGAACAGGAATCCATTCTGTCTTATTCAGCAGCGCACCAGCACCGTCTCTCTTCACCATAAAAGTGAAAGTGCTGGTTACGGATTCTTGTGTAACCTTTTACAATGCAGGTCCACGCCTCTCTCCGCCCTTCAATGTCCCCCCCTCGACCTAAAGAGGGTCTGGTTGTTACCATTGTTAATCTTAGGACTAATCAGTCTTTTTGTTGGTCCGTTTAATAATGGCCATTATTATCCTTAACGACGTTTGTTGATCATTTGCCTTTGAATGTATATGCAAAATGGATAGATAGCCTACTCCGAGGTGGTCGCTCTGCAAGTGGTCTGTCCGGTGGCACTCCGTACAGGGTCACAAAAAGATAACAAAACTCCTAGTTCATTCAAAGAGAATAATAGGCCGATGGTATTCTAAAAAAAAAAAAGATGGGTATAGCTTTCCTTATTTAACCCAGAACAAGTGCACCAAACAAAATGGCCCCCATTGCTTTTCAATGGGTTAAGCAATAATAATGGTGACGAAGAGCCTTTCAGTCAAGGTGAAGAGAGAGTTTTTACACCTGGCTGAGAGAGAAAAAATGAATTGAAATAGAATGTAATTGATTTGAATTGAAATTGAGAGAAAGAGTGAAAGATTCACCAACTGTAAAATAAGGAAAATGTTATTGCTATCCGGGATCCTTGGGACGTCCCTATCCAATCCTAACCCCTACCCTTACCTTAACCTTAACCCTAACCCCTACCCTTACCTTAACCCTAACCCCAGCCATAAGCATCCATTCCCCTGAAACTCCGTTCAACAAGAAGGATGGGAACTATAAGGGAAATTAAATACGCGTCAAAAGTGATGGTTCAAACGCGGTTCCAGATTGCCTGGTGATCGCCGTTGTTACGTGCGCTGTGCACTCCAGCTAACAGCAAAACAGATCTGCGCCGGCCTCTATAACGTGAACATCATTTACAATGGAGAAAGATGAACTAATCCCCCTGTGCAATGGAATGTTAACGGGACAATTTAAGTCTCCAACAGAGCTACGAGGAAAACCGATAGCCACATAGCTTCATCGAAACATCTCCGGTTGTTGGTCACTTTATCTATAGAGCCATGTACATCATATTAGTTGTGAGGATCTTACAGCCATCCATATTACATTAAAAAAAATGGTCAATAACACTAGAAAAGTATTTGTTTTGACAGCTTTATAATACTGAATAGTCTATACTGAAAAAATGATTTGCATAGGCCTACATGGAAGGTGCACCCGATTCATCCATGGGCCTTCGCCTTTTGTTTCTGAATAAATAAACGTGAATCTTCTTCATCAATTACTTTGACGGTTGAGTTTGAAAACTGACTATAAAAGGAAAAACATGGTTATTTTTTTTTTTTTTGCTAAGCAAAATGAATCTGAAATTACAATGTTACGCTATGAGTTGTAGACCTAGTTCGTGCGCCCCAAAATAGGCCACAGAACGGGCCTATGGGGGTATCAAATGGTTTAGTTAATCTGGGATATATGTTTCATTAATAATTGAACATATTTGATGTAATCGTGAACATGAATGCACAACCTACTAAAAAAACATGGCCTGCAAAAAAAACTAAAGGGTATTTTCTTTTCAATGGTCTATAGAAAAACTATTTCCCCAAGACCCAACTCATACAGTGTACTTTTTTTAACATGTCCCTTGTTGTAGTGGCTGTAAACTGGGTAAATTATGGGCATTCTCTCGTTTATAGTTTCTGGTCAGACCAGACGCACCATGTGGTCATGTATTGTTCCCGGGGCGGCCGCTTGCCTCTCCCGAAATCACCATTAACTAGCACAAGTCTCAGAGAAGTCTCAGGCGCATGTCATAAATCACCCGACCATATTAAAAGCTTAGTATAAGGCCTGAACCAGGTCAGCGAATGGAAATTTATGGCATCACTTATGGTGGAAATAGATTGTTCTAACGAAATATATCAACTTAAGTCAAAAGTTGCACCCAGAATTTCGGTGCGGCTTTAGGCATACCCTGACGCCCCACTCAAAATGAGTTCCTCCCAGAAGGCCTATCTTGAAATGAACCGTGTACCGTTGTTATAGCAGGCCTTATACATATATTTTATAACATTTCTTTTTATTTACCATTTAACTAGGCAAGTCAGTTAAGAAACACTTCTTATTTACAATGACGGTCTACCCCGGCCAAACCAGAACGACGCTGGGCCAATTGTGCGCCGGCCTATGGAGCTCCCAATGTGATAAAGCATGGAATCGAACCAGGGTCTGTAGTGACGCCTACTAGCACTGAGATGGAGTGCCTTAGACCGCTGCGCCACACATATAGCCTAGGTGAATGTGTGGATTTCGTGCACATAATACCTCGTAAGTTACCACTTGTTTTTGACATGAGTTGGCCTATATAGTATACCTTATCAAGACTGAGGGCACACACAAAACAACAAAGCTTATTAGATAAGCCCTAGCCTACATTATGTTTTACCCGTGCTATAGCCTACTTCACTTTACCACAACTATAGTCTACCAAAAGACCCACTACGAAAAAAACAGAACCCGATTTTTTTTTTTTTTTAAACACACCATATCCATATTATTTTATAATTACGCACAACTAATATATAACTAATATAATGTTATATTAGGATCGGAAGTCGGGTGATGAGTCGTTCGTTTATCAAATGACCACCAATAGTCATTCAACTGCATGCTATTCGGCTTTCTCTCACAAGTTCAAAGACAAACGCTTATCTTATCAGCGTAAATTCAAAAGGAGTTGAAAATGTATTGAGTAGTCCTGAAAAGAGACAAGAAAGCTGTGGGAGAGCGCCATTTCCTGAAACAGTGGCACCCTGCCCTACTTCTCTAGTGGTAACAGTAACACAAGCCAACCCGGGTAGCCTTCCAAGTCGCCTTGCTAAAACGGCGATACAAGCTGTAGCATCATTCAAACCGATTTCAATTCAAGTTCCAATGCCAAATGTTGCCAGTAAATAAGTTATTCGATAGTATTGTTTTGACAATGAGCGGGCTGAACATAAGGATCACTTGATGAATTATTAATTTAATAAACCCGACCATTCTGTCAAGCAACGCATTTCTTAACACAACACTGGCGGCGTTGGAGAGAGTAAGGATCACTCTACACTTGCGTAGACCTTTCCCCATCCTACACAAATAATTCATAAAATAGCCCACTGTTAGATAATACAACACTTTTCCTTTCATATATTAGCATAACACACTAGTTGTTGACAAAATCACTGTGAAATATAGGCTGTATTGCAATTGCATTCGTTGTATATGTATAGCTATTTTAGTGATTTTTTTCCCTGTCTTAAACCCACTAGGCACACACTGGTTGAATCGGCGTTGTTTTCCACGTCAAGTCAATGAAATTACTTTAAACTAACGTGAAATAGACGTTTAATTGACGTCTGTACCCAGTGGGTAGGCCTACATGAATGAAAAAAATACAACATTCACTAAAACAGCTATACATATTAAGGAACGCAATCACAATAGCACCTTTATTTCACAGTGATTTTGTAGACAACCAGTGTATTGTGCTAATTTACATGGTTAACACACTTTTCTTGATATTGATTATTATCCAGTAGTAAATAAAGCAAAAGGGTACACGTTGGTGTAATGGTTTGACATTTAAAAAAAAACTGCTTAGAAAGTAGTTGATCCACTATTTTAGGCAATAAAGAAGCCCTCCACAATACGAGAAGCTGACTCAGTAGCCTACGGTCCAACGCACGGTCTGGGGTATACCCGGGGAGCTGCATACCCGGGGAGCTGCAGCCTACAGAGATCCGACTCCCCGTTGACATACAGTAGTGTTGCGCTAATTTCCGTAAGGCGATAATGAAAAGCCAATCATCAAGAAGAATGACTGATCTTAATAAAGAGAAGAATACACAACTATCATTGAAAGGATAGAACTGGTGTGCATTACAAATGTGGATTGAAAATCGACAACGTAATTGGGGGTTGTTTCGGGGGTTGCCTGCATGCCGTTGCGCAAAGCCAGGGTGAGTTCGTGCAAATCAAAATGGTCTCTTATTTCCTGATAAAAAATATTTTCTATTTAAAGGCTAAAATAAAAACAACAGATATACAGCTTGATGGGGGATCAACCTGCGTAACTCGGCTTCGGCTACTACCGATGCGCACTGTAGCCCATTGACGGACCTCACGAGAGCTTCGGCGTAGTTAAAACCCAGGACAATCATGGTCTTAACGCAGACCCCCCCCCCCCCCCCCCAAAAAAAAATAACAGTTTATAATAAACCCCCTTAAAATATGAATGTGTCTTACCTTCAACAGCTGAGGACATGTGCAGCCAGAGGCTGCATAAAACCAGCAAGTAATCCATTGTCATAAAGCGGTCAGCTCGGACATAAAAATAACCCCAGGGGAGAGGGAGAGACGGGTGAATACAATCCGAGGTGTTCAGACACTCCGCGCACCCAGTCCAACCGCGTCAAGCACCCAAACCCAGAGTTACCTCCATAAAACCAACAAGGGAAACTGGAAAATGAGCAACGTATCAGAAGATTTGTGCCCTCTCCGTATTCAATGATTTCCAGTGGGATTATACCAGAGAAACGAGATTCCGTTGTCGTCCAACCCGTAGACGCATTTGGCAAACGACCAAAGAGAAGTTGCTCTGTTCCCAACAACGGTTCGGTAAATATCCCCGTTAATATTTCATATTATCGACACGGAGGGAAATAACTGTCCGTTTCACAGGGTCTGTCGGGAAAAAAAATACTAAATCTTTTCTGTAGTCAATACGTTTGATATCTTCACACTTCTTGTATCAAATACCATAATGTAGCATAGTCCAACTATGCATTTTCACAATTACGTACATAACATGATCAAGTCTTATTCCCGATAAAAATCCGCTTGGTTTATATATTGTAGTAAGTCCCTGAGCGAATTATCGGCGTGGTTGCAGAAAGTTAATGCTCCGCTCTGTGTGTGCATTGGAATGAAGAAACGGTGTGCAAGAACAAGGGAGAAGAGTGAAAGAGAGAGCGAGAGAGAGAGAGAGAGAGAGACGGGGGGCGTAGTAGGAGGGGTTATGGGTAAAGCGGCTCTCATACGGTCACACCCCCACAACTAGCTCTGAAAACCGCTGCTCCAGGGCCACTGCTTTTCTCTGGAATCCCACACTAGGCAGGGACACGGCGGGTTTAGCGGGGACAGAGCGCCCCCTGTGGGACACTCATATTTCAGTGGTCGAGTTAAAGCAAAACGACGGAGTTTCTCCTTATTTTCATGTTTTTTTGTTGTTGCTACAATTCTTTTCAGCAATTACAGCAATGTGTCTACAACACAGTCGAATATTCAGGTTTTAAAACAATGGACATTGTGTGTTATCGAAATTCAAAAGCTCTTCAAACACTTTACTGTCAGATTATCTGTACGTATGATTGTGTGGAATTCTCACCCAGTATACAGACCTATACAATCACAATCTCGTTTTTTGAAGAAATACAAATGATAATATGCGGAATATAAAGTTGCATACTTGATTTATTGTAGTTTGCTGAGAACAATAATAGCGCATTTGAAGCCCATGTGTCCATGATTAAAAACACCGGCTCTGCTGAAATATAGCCTAGATGTGTTTACAAAATGTAGGCCCTACAGTTTAGAGTTTAGTGAAACTATTCTTGCTTCAGCCTGTTTCACGTTCTCTGTATTTGTTTGTCTTCATTGGGATGGAGAAGGTGATTTTCAAGAGCAGTCAGTTCGATAATGGGCACACAGCGATGTTTCTTCTTCTTCTGTCAACCTTCTCTCTTTCTTTTAAAAGACCAAAAAAAAATACAGCGTTTACAGTCATTTTATTACATAATTGTGTAATTTGCTTAATAAATAAATGAATAGGTAATAGCCTATGTAAATTAGTCGAACATGCCAATGCTAATGATGAGTCCTTCTGTCTTCGAATTTGACCTTTTAATATTTTATGAAAGAAGTTTGTTCATAATTCTGCATTATAATACTTCACGTAGTAAGCCCAATAAATTACATGACTGACTTTGATCAGAAGTTATTAAGGTGTTCAAGTTATTTTTTAATTGTAATTTTATTGTGCTGAAGAAGGCTTTGATTAAAATTACCATTTGGTGGTCAAAAAATGGTGCACAACAGCCATCGAAGAAAGAAAGTTCTTGGAACATTGAAAATAAAAAATGAAACAAAGATCATAAGGTTGTTGTTGTTTTTGTTTTTGTTGCTGTTGATGATATACTTATATTTTATTAGTAGCCTAAGTTTAGCTTACTTTATATTGATTTATTGAATGTTATTTTTAAGAGTAGTTAGACACTTACTTATATTATCTTGTAATTTAACAGTAAGAATTGATTTTTTTTTTAATGGGAACAAATCCATTCAAAAACGAATTCATCATCTAATTGAGATAGGCATACATCGCCCTGAGTAAAAGAAACGCCATACTTTTGGTTGTCAAATATTTCAGTGATGACTTCAGAGGCTTGGCTTCACATGGTAGGTTTCCTCTCGGCTTCAAACCCAGCACTTGCGTCGTCTTCTCCGGCTCTCTCTCTCTCTCTCACCACGGCCCAACCCCGCACGGCGCCGCCTCGGTAAGGCCCCCCGTGTTACTGGGAAGAAGAGAACATGCAGTGGGGGATCTGCGCAAGGAGATAAGAACGGGAGATACACACACTGTACTAAGACGTAAACTACATTTTGCACCAGAGTGAGATTTCTTCAAAGGTTTTCTAAAAACTATTAGGCATGCAACATCCACTGACCAGGTTATTGCATAAATTAGGTTGAGGTAGGCCCTGACTTTTATCTCATGTAGCCTATCGTTGTTGTTAGCTCTTTACAATGGCAAAATGGCTGTCTGTAATTTTGACATTTAGTCAATAATTTTGAGACGCATTGGCTTGTTTGGACTGTTTTGTTATAACTTACTAAAGAAAGAAAATAAACGATTAAAACGGCCAATAAAGGTATTTAAGTGTTGACTACATTGTCTATACAATCTAATACAGTACATAAATAGTCTACAAGTGATTAAAATGTAGCCTAGCTTAGCCTAAAATAGGGAGTATCATTTGTAGGCTATTTATGTAATGTATTAGATGTAACATTGAAAATGTATCTATTTAGGTCATCCAGAGTTTCGTATTTAAACAAAAAAGAAGTGTGACGTGTAGTCGAAATTGTAGTTTTCCATTCAGCTTGTCTCTTGAAAGGCCTGTTGAGCACTTGGTTGTCATTTCCTGAGAGGCGCGATAGTCGAAGATAAAAGACAGGGAGAGTGTTGTTGTCCAGACGGACGCTGGCTGGACTGTTTGTTGCCAGCGTCGTGTTTTTTTGTTGACACTCTCTCTGGGGTTAAGCACTCAAAATATCCGGAGTCACTTTCCCTTCCTCAGGTGTCCACAGTCACACAGTCGGGGAGTTTTAAGAATAAGCTTGGAGAACACCAGTCTGGCATGACCGACTTTTTCTGTAGGCCCACTTAGTTGATTTTACAGCCATCTGCTAGTGCTTTTGTTTGTCATTCAATAGAAGTTTTTTTTTGTTGTTGGCTCAACTTTCGTCATACTAATGAGGCCCTTTTCATTTGTAAACTTGACTTTGTTTGCTTTTTTTAATATTGAATAGTTACAGGATTTTGAATGGAGAAACTCCTTTGTATCATCTATTCAGGGATGATTGATATGGTGTTGTAGGTTCAAAATACTCTACTTATTTTCCACTCTGCATATAGGCTATATTCCATTGGTCACACCCATAAAACATTAACAATTATTTACTCATACTGAAGTTTAACATCAACATAATTCTCAAGGAGGTATTTTAATTAAAAAAAAGGTTATAAAATATCTTAAATCAGCAGTATTATTGCATTCACTAGAAAGTTCTTTATGCTGTTTCTATGTTAGTCATTGCATTGGCATTATGTCTCTCTCTCTCTCTCTCTCTCTCTCTCTCTCTCTTTCTCTCTCTCTCTCTCTCTTTCTTTCTCTCTCTCTCTCTCTCTCTCTCTCTCTCTCTGTCTCTCTGTCTCTCTGTCTCTCTGTCTCTCTGAAACATGTATACATTGCCAAAGAATAAAGACATTTCAAATGTCATATTATGTGGAAATAGTTAAAGTACAAAAGGTAAAATAAATAAACAAATATGGGTTGTATTTACAATGGTGTTTGTTCTTCACAGGTTGTCATTTTCTTGTGGCAACAGGTCACAAATCTAGCTGGTCCCTCTCGCAACCCCCCCCCCTTCTCTCTCGCCTCCCCTCCCCCTCTCTCTTTCTCTCTCGCCTCCCCCCTATCAATTCAATTTAAGGGCTTTACTATCTATCCCTATCTCTCTCTCTCTCAACCCCCTTCTTCTCTCTCTCTCTCTCTCTCTCTCGCTCTCTCTCAACCCCCCTCTTTTTTCTCTCTCTCTCATTCTCTCTCTCTCAATTAATTTAAATTAAATTCATGGGGCTTTATTGGCATGGGAAACATATGTTTACATTGCCAAAGCAAGTGAAATTCTCTCTCTCTCTCTCTCTCTCTCTCTCTCCCCTGTATGCTATAAAAGGCACCACCTCTGTAAATACTAATCAAAATCATGAACAGGAAAAAAAGGCTTATGTTTTGTCTTCATCTATAATTGATGTACTCCCTGGGGTTTCCACAGAGTTAACCTTTTCCCTATTTACGTTCAACCTCTAGCCAGTTCAAACCTCTCCTCACAGCAGAGCCAGAGATATGCAAAATACATTTAGGAAGACTTGGGACTTAATAAATAACAGTTTGTATGTATTCCACCCTTTTACATAGCATTATTATCAAATAAATAATTGTCCTTTGAGTTTAAAATCTAAATTATAATTGTTCATTTTTGTGTTATTAAATAATAGTTTACTACAAAATAAAGGATAAGACACTTGTAGATCATGCATAAATCATGTCAATAAAGCTTTATATTCTTCCACATCAAATACAATGTATTTGTCACATGCGCCAAATACCTCACAGTGAAATGCTTACTTACAAGCCCTTAACCAACAATGCAGTTTTAAGAAAATAGAGTTATAAAAATATTTACAAAATAAACTAAAGTAAAAAAAAAAAAATATATATATATATATATATATAAAAGTAACACAAGAAAATGACATAACAATAACGAGGCTATATACAGGGGTTACCGGTACCGAGTCAATGTTCGGGGGTACACGTTAGTCGATATAATTTATACATGTAGGTAGGGGAAAAGTGACTATGCATAGATAATAAACAGCGAGTAGCACCACTGTTAAATAAAAGTGTGTGTGTGTGTGTGTGGGGGGGGGGGGGGGGGTCAATGCAAATAGTCTGGGTCGCCATATGATTAGTTGTTCAGCAGTCTTATGGCTTGGGTGTAGGAGCCTTTTGGACCTAGACTTGGCACTCTGGTACCGCTTTCCGTGCAGTAGCAGAGAGAACAGTCTATGACTTGGGTGACTGGAGTCTTTGACAACTTTTTGGGCCTTCTTCTTTTTGAGGATCTAGGGACCCATGTCGAATCTTTTCAGTCTCATGAGGGGGAAAAGGTGTTGTTGTGCCCTCTTCACAAATTTCTTGGTGTGTTTGGACCATGATGGTTGGTGATGTGGACACCAGGGATCTTGAAACTCTTGACCCACTCCACTACAGCCCCGTCAATGTTAATGGGGGTGTGTTCGGCCCTCCTTTTCCTGTAGTCCACGATCATATCCTTTGTCTTGCTCACATTGAGTGAGAGGTTGTTATCCTGGCACCACACTGCCAGGTCTCTGACCTCCTCCCTATAGGCTGTCTCATCGTTGTCGGTGATCAGGCCTACCACCGTTGTGTCGTCAGCAAACTTAATGATGGTGTTGGAGTCGTGCCTGGCCACGCAGTCGTGGGTGAACAGGGAGTACAGGAGGAGACTAAGAACACACCCCTGAGGAGCCCCCGTGTTGAGGATCAGCGTGGTAGATGTGTTGTTGCCTACCCTTACCACCTAGGATCCAGTTTTCAGAGGGAGGTGTTTAGTCCCAGGGTCCTTAGCTTAGTGATGAGCTTGGAGGGCACTATGGTGTTGAACGCTGAGCTGTAGTCAATGAACAGCATTCTCACATAGGTGTTTCTTTTGTCTAGGTGGGAAAGGGCAGTGTGGGGTCTGATTGAGATTGTTTCATCTGTGGATCTGTTGGGGCGGTATGCAAATTGGAGTGGGTTTAGGGTTTCCAGGACAATATCTAATTAATATACATCATTACTTGCAATTAGCAGGACATTTTCCCTATACTGCCTATTGTTATGAAGAGCGTTGGACACAAATAAGCCCATGTTACAGTATTCTGTAGGAATAGGGGTGACTAGAGTCTTTGACAATTTTTATGGCTTCCCTCTGACACCGCCTGGTATAGAGGTCCTGGATGGCATGAAGCTTGGCCCCAAGTGATGTACTGGGCAGTACGCACTACCCTGCAATATCAAAGTGAACTGGTATTGGGACCCTGTAGCTAATAAAGTCTGACCAGGAGGATACTTATCAAATAAAATAAAAACGTTTTCTTGGTAAACCAACAGGTGTAGACTGACATTGAAATGCTCACATACAGGTACTTTTCCAACAATGCAGAGTCAAAGATAAAAAATATAATAATGGCGTAAGGAATAAATACACATTGAGTAATAAGAACATGGCTATATACAGGAAGTACCAGTACTGAGTCGATGTGTAGCAGGTACCGGGTAATAACATGACTATATACAGGAAGTACCAGTACTGAGTCGATGTGTAGCAGGTACCGGGTAATAACATGACTATATACAGGAAGTACCAGTACTGAGTCGATGTGCAGGGGTACCGGGTAATAACATGACTATATACAGGAAGTACCAGTACTGAGTCGATGTGTAGCAGGTACCGGGTAATAACATGACTATATACAGGAAGTACCAGTACTGAGTCGATGTGCAGGGGTACCGGGTAATAACATGACTATATACAGGAAGTACCAGTACTGAGTCGATGTGTAGCAGGTACCGGGTAATAACATGACTATATACAGGAAGTACCAGTACTGAGTCGATGTGCAGGGGTACCAGGTAATAACATGGCTATATACAGGAAGTACCAGTACTGAGTCGATGTGTAGCAGGTACCGGGTAATAACATGACTATATACAGGAAGTACCAGTACTGAGTTGATGTGCAGGGGTACCGGGTAATAACAAGGCTATATACAGGAAGTACCAGTACTGAGTCGATGTGCAGGGGTACCGGGTAATAACATGGCTATATACAGGAAGTACCAGTACTGAGTCGATGTGCAGGGGTACCGGGTAATAACATGGCTATATACAGGAAGTACCAGTACTGAGTCGATGTGTAGCAGGTACTGGGTAATAACATGACTATATACAGGAAGTACCAGTACTGACTCGATGTGTAGCAGGTACCCTGGTAATAATATGACTATATACAGGAAGTACCAGTACTGAGTCGATGTGTATTAGGTACCGGGTAATAACATGACTATATACAGGAAGTACCAGTACTGAGTCGATGTGCAGGGGTACCGGGTAATAACATGACTATATACAGGAAGTACCAGTACTGAGTCGATGTGTAGCAGGTACCAGGTAATAACATGGCTATATACAGGAAGTACCTGTACTGAGTCGATGTGTAGCAGGTACCAGGTAATAACATGGCTTTATACAGGAAGTACCAGTACTGACTCGATGTGTAGCAGGTACCCTGGTAATAATATGACTATATACAGGAAGTACCAGTACTGAGTCGATGTGTAGCAGGTACCAGGTAATAACATGACTATATACAGGAAGTACCAGTATCGAGTCAATGTGCAGGAGTACCGGGTAATAACATGACTATATACAGGAAGTACCCGTACTGACTCGATGTGTAGCAGGTACCCTGGTAATAATATGGCTATATACAGGAAGTACCAGTACTGAGTCGATGTGTTGCAGGTACCCTGGTAATAATATGACTATATACAGGAAGTACCAGTATCGAGTCGATGTGCAGGGGTACCGGGTAATAACATGGCTATATACAGGAAGTACCAGTACTGAGTCGATGTGTTGCAGGTACCCTGGTAATAATATGACTATATACAGGAAGTACCAGTATCGAGTCGATGTGCAGGGGTACCGGGTAATTGAGGTAGATATGTATATATAGGTAAGGGTAAAGTAACTGGGCAACAGGATAGATAATAAAAAGCATCAACAGTATGAGATGAGTGTGAAAGTGTGTGTGTGTGTGTGTGTGTGTGTGGCGTCAGTATGTGTGGTATCAGTATGTGTGTGTGCATAGTGTGTGTGGACGTATATAGTGTGTGTGTGTGTGTGTGTTTGTGTGTGTGTGTGTATGTGTGTGTTAGGGTTTGTGTGTGTTGGGGTGTCAATGTAAGTATGTGTGAGTGTATGGGTAGAGTCCAGTGTGTGGGGTAGAGTCCAGTGTGTATGGGTAGAGTCCAGTGTGTATGGGTAGAGTCCAGTGTGTGGGGTAGAGTCCAGTGTGTGGGTAGAGTCCAGTGTGTTGGGTAGAGTCCAGTGTGTTGGGTAGAGTCCAGTGTGTTGGGTAGAGTCCAGTGTGTGGGGTAGAGTCCAGTGTGTGGGGTAGAGTCCAGTGTGTGGGTAGAGTCCAGTGTGTTGGGTAGAGTCCAGTGTGTTGGGTAGAGTCCAGTGTGTTGGGTAGAGTCCAGTGTGTGGGGTAGAGTCCAGTGTGTGGGGTAGAGTCCAGTGTGTGGGTAGAGTCCAGTGTGTGGGTAGAGTCCAGTGTGTTGGGTAGAGTCCAGTGTGTTGGGTAGAGTCCAGTGTGTGGGTAGAGTCCAGTGTGTGGGTAAAGTCCAGTGTGTTGGGTAGAGTCCAGTGTGTTGGGTAGAGTCCAGTGTGTTGGGTAGAGTCCAGTGTGTTGGGTAGAGTCCAGTGTGTGGGGTAGGGTCCAGTGTGTTGGGTAGAGTCCAGTGTGGGGGTAGGGTCCAGTGTGTGGGTAGAGTCCAGTGTGTGGGTTAGAGTCCAGTGTGTGGGGTAGGGTCCAGTGTGTTGGGTAGAGTCCAGTGTGGGGGTAGGGTCCAGTGTGTGGGTAGAGTCCAGTGTGTGGGTTAGAGTCCAGTGTGTTGGGTAGAGTCCAGTGTGGGGGTAGGGTCCAGTGTGTGGGTAGAGTCCAGTGTGTGGGTTAGAGTCCAGTGTGTTGGGTAGAGTCCAGTGTGGGGGTAGGGTCCAGTGTGTGGGTAGAGTCCAGTGTGTTGGGTAGAGTCCAGTGTGTGGGGTAGAGTCCAGTGTGGGGGTAGAGTTAGTGCAAGAAAGGTTTGATGCCGGTAGTCTGTAGCGCTTTGATTAGCTATTCAGCACTCTTGTTTCACAGTCTTATATCTTGGTCCGGGGGGTAAAAGCTGTTCAGGGTCCTGACTTGGTGGACGAGTGCCTCTTGCTCTGAAGTGGCAGAGAGAACAGTCAATGGCTTGGGTGACTGGAGTCTTTGACACATTTGTTGGTCTTCCTCTGACACCGCCTGGTATATACACAATGCCTTCAGAAGGTTTTCACAACCCTTCATTCTTTCCAGATTTTGTTACAAAGTGGGAATAAAATGGATTAAATTGAAATGTATTGAGTCAATAAGTATTCAACCCTATTGTTATGGCACACCTAAATATGTTTAGGAGTACACATTTGCTTAATCACAATTCACATAATAAGTTGCATGGACTCACTCTGTGTTAAATAATAGCGTTTAACATGATTTCTGAATGACTACCTCATCTCTGTACCCTACACATACAATTATCTGTAAGGTCCCACAGTCAAGCACTGAATTTCAACCAGAGATTCAACCACGTAAGACAAGGGAGGTTTTCCAATGCCTCGCAAAGAAGGGCACCTGTTGGTAGATGGGTAAAAAAAAAAATCAATCACTGAATATCCTTTTGATTACTTACACGTTGGATGGAGTATCAATTCACCCAGTCACTACAAAGATACAGGCGCCTTTCCTAACTCAGTTGCCGAAGAGGAAGGAAACCGCTCTGGGATTTCACCATGATGCCAATGGTGACTTATAAACAGTTACAGAGTTTAATGGCTGTAATAAGAGAAAACTGAGGATGGATCAACAACATTGTAGTTACTCCACAATACTAACCTAAATGACAGTGAAAAGAAAGAAGCCTGTACAGATTAAAACTATTCCAAAATGTGCATCCTGTTTGCAACAAGGCACTAAAGTAGTACTGCAAAAAATGTGGCGAAGCAATTTCGACCCTGAATACAAAGTGTTATGTTTGGAGCAAATCCAATACAACACATTACTGTGTACCACTCTCCAAATGTTGAAGCATAGTGGTGGCTGCATCATGTTATGGGTATGGCTGTAATCGTTAAGGAGTTGTTTTTCAGGATCAAAATATGAATGGAATTGAGCTTAGCACAGGCACAGATGAATTCACCTCGCAACAGAACAATAACCTAAAACACAAGACCAAATCTACACTGGAGTTGCTTATCAAGAAGACAGTGAATGTTCCTGAGTGGCCGAGTTACAGTTTTGACTTAAATCTGCTTGAAAGTCTATGGCAAGACCTGAAAATGTGGTCTAGCAGTGATCAACATCCAATTTGACAGACTTGAAGAATTTTTAAAATAATAATTTTCAAATGTTGCACAATCCAGGTGTGGAAAGATTTGAGAGACTTACCCAGAAAGACTCACAGCTGTGATCACTGCCAAAGCTGATTCTAACATGTACTGACTCATTGATTGAATGCTTATGTAATCAAGATATATTAGTCTTTTCATTTTCATTAAAAAAAAATGTTAGAATTTATCTTCCACTTTGACATTACAGAGTATTTTGTGTAGATTGAATTGTCTTTTTTTTCGTCAACAAACAATCAAATTTAAGCCCACTTCGTAACACAAGAAAATGTGGAAAAGTCAAGGGGTGTGAATACTTTCTGAATGCAATGTAGGTCCTGGATGACAAGGAGCTTGGTCATATACTGGGCTGTACTCACCACCCTATATAGCGCTTTGCGGTTGGATGCCTTGCAGTCGCCATACCAAGCGGTGATGCAGCCAGTCAAGATGCTCTCAATGGTGCAGCTGTAGAACTTTTTGAGGATCTAAGGGGGCCCATGCAAAATATTTTCAGCCTCCTGAGGGGGAAGAGGTACTGTTGTGCTCTCTTCACAACTGTGTGGATATAATCGACCATTTTGATTCCTTAGTGATGTGGACACCGAGGAACTTGAAGCTCTCAAACCCGCTCCACTACAGCCCCGGCGATGTGAACGTGGGTGTGCTCGGCCCTCCGTTTCCTGTAGTCCACACTGCCAGGTCTCTGTCCTCACCCATATAGCTGAGTCATTGTACTTAGAACAATATTTTATAAAACACAAACAACTATGGCTTGTAAACCTGTCATAATTTATGTCTGAATGCCACAATGACTTCCAATAAACCACAAAGACTCTTAGAAAGAAAACCAGTTACTAACTGCTTGGGACTGGATTTAAAGGAGACTGTCTCAGTTGTAGCCTTAACCACATTGCCTTAAGTCTCGTGGTCTGCATTAGGGGGCAAAGGTGGGGAGAGTTCACTGCTACCACCTGTGTTGTTGGTTGTTCACGTTTATGTCTCGAACCTTAACTTTGCCTATGGCGAAGGGGGTAGGACTATGGGAATGGGGGTAGGACTATGGGAAAGGGGGTAGGACTATGGGAAAGGGGGTAGGACTATGGGAAAGGGGGTAGGACTATGGGAAAGGGGGTAGGACTATGGGAAAGGGGGTAGGACTATGGGAAAGGGGGTAGGACTATGGGAAAGGGGGTAGGACTATGGGAAAGGGGGTAGGACTATGGGAAAGGCGGTAGGACTATGGGAAAGGGGGTAGGACTATGGGAAAGGGGGGGTAGGACTATGGGGAAGCGGGTAGAACTATGGGGAAGCGGGTAGGACTATGGGAAAGGGGGGTAGGACTTTGGGAAAGGGGGGTAGGACTTTGGGAAAGGGGGGTAGGGAAAATTGTGACCTGTTGTTGGGAAGGTCTTAAAAGAACGAGTGTATCGTTCTCTTAATGGAATCCCCTAGAACAGGGATAGGCAACTGAAGGCCCTCAGGTCAACCCCCCCCCCCTTCTCCTACACACACAAAAGAAAGTTACAATAGTACAATACACATGGTGCACTCTGGAAATGTGTTTGTTCATCAGCAGTTTTTCTATTGTTATGTCAGTCACTGATAGTCACTCAATTAGCCCATGTCAGATAAACATTTTCAGATTGGTAAATTAGTCTAGTGCCAGCTATCTAAACTTCATCATAGTCGAATTACCGGCCGTGGGCCCCCCATTGATTTTGTTAGTCAGTCTCACTCAGATTTCATATTAAAAACTGCAAAGATTTCTCTACGTCTCATGGCAAAATGTGTAGAATTGTACCAAATTAACTCTAAGTCATAAATGTTTTCTCTCCTTGGTAAAGACATAGTCTGCTGGATTTGTTGTATGCAGACCAACGAGCAACTGCGGTCCCTCATGATGGAATTTTTTGTTGCCCCCCACAAGCATCAAAGTTGCCCGTCCCTGCCCTAAAAGTTCAGAGCAAAGACTCAGTCCACTCTGTCCATTAAAACAGAGATGAAAACTATTCCTGGGGAGGTCAAACATAATATAGTGTTGGAAATCATATGGGTTGGGTATAAACCCAGACAAGTACACACGCACACACACACACACACACACACACACACACACACACACACACACACACACACACTCCAAACGCCCTCGTTCTGAATGGTTAAGGCCCTCGTTCTGAATGGTTAAGGCAGTCAATCTGAATGGTTAAGGTAATCGTTCTGAATGGTTAAGGTAATCGTTCTAAATGGTTAAGTCCCTCGTTCTGAATGGTTAAGGTAAGGGTCAAGGTTTGGGATAAGATAAAACACATTAAAACCAGTGTCCACGACAAGGATCGAAGACGTAACCTTCTGATCCAGAGTCATGGGATTACACCGATCAGACTCCCCCAGGGTCAGGTACTCAGGTCTGGAACTCAGAGACTCCCCCAGGGTCAGGTTCTCAGGTCTGGACCTCAGAGACTCCCCCAGGGTCAGGTACTCAGGTCTGGACTTCAGAGACTCCCCCGGGTCAGGTACACAGGTCTGGACCTCAGAGACTCTCCCAGGGTCAGGTACTCAGGTCTGGACCTCAGAGACTCCCCCAGGGTCAGGTACTCAGGTCTGGACCTCAGAGACTCCCCCAGGGTCAGGTACTCAGGTCTGGACCTCAGAGACTCCCCCAGGGTCAGGTACTCAGGTCTGGACCTCAGAGACTCTCCCAGGGTCAGGTACTCAGGTCTGGACCTCAGAGACTCCCCCAGGGTCAGGTACTCAGGTCTGGACCTCAGAGACTCCCCCCAGGGTCAGGTACTCGGGTCTGGACCTCAGAGACTCCCCCCAGGGTCAGGTACTCAGGTCTGGACCTCAGAGACTGAACCAGGGTCAGGTACTCAGGTCTGGACCTCAGAGACTCCCCCAGGGTCAGGTACTCAGGTCTGGACCTCAGAGACTCCCCCAGGGTCAGGTACTCAGGTCTGGACCTCAGAGACTCCCCCAGGGTCAGGTACTCAGGTCTGGACCTCAGAGACTCCCCCAGGGTCAGGTACTCAGGTCTGGACCTCAGAGACTCCCCCCAGGGTCAGGTACTCAGGTCTGGACCTCAGAGACTCCCCCCAGGGTCAGGTATTCAGGTCTGGACCACAGTGACTGAACCAGGGTCAGGCACTTAGGTCTGGATAATAGAGACTCCTCCATGGCCAGGCACTTAGGACCGGATAATACAGATTCTCCCATGGTCAGGTTCTCAGGTCTGGATAATAGAGACTCTCCCAGGGTCAGGTTCTTAGGACTGGATAATACAGACTCTCCCATGGTCAGGCACTTAGGTTTGGATAACAAAGACTCCTAACAGTCTATGTGAATGCAGCCGAGTACAACTTGTTTTTCTTTTCACAATGCAGTGTATCTCAAATGCTTCTTGCTTGATGTTGCCTAGATAATCCTTTGGTACTGCCAATAGCTTCCAGTTTAGACATGTGAACCAAAATGTTGCTTCAGCAGTAACCGGGTATTCCAGCCACTCTCATCCTATGAATCAGTTATTTTTAATGAATGTTTTTGGACAGAAAACCTGCGGCTAGGTTTAGGATTCTAGACTAGCCTGGGCTGGCTCCGCCGTTCAAAGATCATCAGGAACAGTAATTGACGTTACCTACCACAGATGAGCGGTGTTTTTTTCCCCCTGCTTTTTATGGAAACCAAAAAAGAGTCACACCTAAAGGTCCAGTGTCTTTCCATAGACCCCACTACACACACACAGTCCGCCGTGCGCTCTGTCCATGGTGCTGACGCAGCGCAGTGGCGATACAGATTTAGCACCAACCTGTCACTCAATCATTTGAACTTTGTTGCTATTTTTATATAAAGGACATAAAATTAAAACTGCGGCGGCACTAGTTTGAACTGAGGGGCTAAGGCCCCTTTTTTTCCCCCTTTCATTTAGCCAGGCCCGGCACGACCTCTTCCCCCCCATCTCATTCCTCCTCCCTAGACTCCACTGTAAATCAGTGCCTCCATTATGCCCCTCCCCCCCTCCCCCAGCTCCCTCTGATAAATCCCCCTCCTCCCTTTACTCTCTCACTGTCTTTACCCGCTAACTGTCTTTACCCGCTAACTGTCTTTACCCGCTAACTGTCTTTACCTGCTAACTGTCTTTACCCGCTAACTGTCTTTACCCGCTAACTGTCTTTACCTGCTAACTGTCTTTACCCGCTAACTGTCTTTACCCGCTAACTGTCTTTACCTGCTAACTGTCTTTACCCGCTAACTGTCTTTACCCTCTGACTGTCTTTACTCTCTCACTGTCTTTACCCGCTAACTGTCTTTACCCGCTAACTGTCTTTACCCGCTAACTGTCTTTACCTGCTAACTGTCTTTACCCGCTAACTGTCTTTACCCTCTGACTGTCTTTACCCGCTAACTGTCTTTACCCGCTAACTGTCTTTACCCGCTAACTGTCTTTACCCTCTGACTGTCTTTACCCGCTAACTGTCTTTACCCGCTAACTGTCTTTACCCGCTAACTGTCTTTACCCGCTAACTGTCTTTATTCTCTAACTGTCTTTACTCTCTCACTGTCTTTACCCGCTAACTGTCTTTACCCGCTAACTGTCTTTACCCTCTATCTGTCTCTCCAAGACACACGTGCCTGGTAGAGGATAGCAACATGACCCTAGTACCCTATCAATTTCTTTCCAAGACACACGTACACCTATACCACAAATGCTATCATTCACTTTCACTGATCAATACAATCTCTCTGGTAGACAATCTCTCTGAGTGTCTCCTAATCTCACACTCCTTTTCAGGCAGACAAGCGCACGCACGCACGCACGCACGCACGCACGCACACACACACACACACACACACACACACACACACACACACACACACACACAGCTGAGAGCAGTCACTTTCTCAGACACTATCACTCTCTTTTTTCCTTAATCTCTCTCTCTCTCTCTCTCTCTCTCTCTCTCTCTCTCTCTGTCTCTCTCTCTCTCTCTCTCTCCCCTCTCTCTCTCTCCCCCTCTCCATTTCTCTCTACCCCTCTCTTTCTCTCTCCCCTCTCGTTCTCTTTACCCCCTCTTTCTCTCTCCCCCCTCGTTCTATCTCCCCTCTATATCTCTTTCTTCCCCTCTCTCTTTCTCTTTACACCCTCTTTCTCTCTCCCCCCTCTCGTTCTATCTCTTTCTCCCCCTCTCTCTTTCTCTCTCCCCCTCTCTTTCTATCTCTCCCTTTATATCTCTCTCTCCCCCTCTATCTTTATCTCTCCCTCCATCTCTTTTAGAGATGATCCTCAAATAGTTTAGGTCTGGCCTGTCTCCAGTGGTTGGGAGGGTAAGGCTGGTAGCTTGGCTAGTAGAAATGGTACTGTACGCTTCAGAGACTTTCTCCATTAAACCGATGGGGAGCTTGTGTGTAGTTGGCATTGTAAATGCATGGTCTCTCATAGTGTGATCTACTCCCTGCTGCTGAGGTATGCCTGCCTGACTTTGCTTTTTGATTTATATTCCGGTTTAACATCCGTGACTGTGTTTGAAATATCTCACGTTCGCCCGGAACAAACACAATTGTTTCTCGATTCATAAGTATCAATGTTTCCATTACTGGCTTGTGTATTACTTCTCATCTCAACTTAATAACTAGAACCACTGTTTTGACTTAATAACTATAACAAATATTCCTTTAAAAAATAACACCTTCTAAGATTGCTGAGGTGAAATTCCAAACGGTTTGCCGTGCAGGTTTGGCGGCAGCTTCGCTAGGCTCTTGACCGATATCAAAGGTACAATGAATAATTACTGGCAGCGGTCCAATAACAGTATGATGGATTGACTCTGCCGAGCGCACCGTCTGAGATAACATTGTTCAAAGTATCCCAAACACAACGTCAACAGAGCGTCTCTCCCTCGCAATCCTCTTAGCTTCCTTTTACCAAGACTCCCATCGGCTGACCTTTGACCTCCACACGTGCCCTCCCGTGACTTCCGTATGTCCAGCTGCAGACACAATCTCATGGTGGACTTTTACCCCTAGAGAGACCGCGGTAGCCACGGCACGGTGGCAATGCTCACTCTACTGTAGGTCACGGGAGGTCAATGTCAACAACGCTCTCATCCCACCGGGGGAAATAGCTTCTTAATGAAGCCGGTTCGGAATTCAACGCCATTTGAAAACATATCAAAGGAATTGTGATGGTATGGTTATCACTCCATTATTACTGCGTTACTACAAAGTGATAGTGAAGTCGCTGTGGTCGGTAAGTGTTTAGACCGTAAAAGGACATTGAGGTCGTTGAGGACATTGACGGCATTGAGGGCATTGAGGGCATTGAGGACATTGAGGGCATTGAGGGCATTGAGGAAATTGAGTACATTGAGGACATTGAGCAAATTGAGGACATTGAGGACATTGAGGACATTGAGGACATTGAGCAAATTGAGGACATTGAGGACATTGAGGACATTGAGGACATTGAGGAAATTGAGGACATTGAGGACATTGAGGACATTGAGGAAATTGAGGACATTGAGGACATTGAGGAAATTGAGGGCATTGAGGGCATTGAGGGCATTGAGGAAATTGAGGGCATTGAGGGCATTGAGGGCATTGAGGGCATTGAGGAAATTGAGGACATTTAATTGAGGTGTGTTGTGTCTTGGTGTTATTAGTGAGTTCATGGGATGATGGGAGTTGTCAAAGTTTTTTGTTGTTGTAAGTACATCAACCCTGTAGAACCTCTACGGTAGTCACAATGACGCAACTGACCACAAAAGCACATGGTTTAAATCTGAGCTGAGCTATTTTCTCAACATGGCTTCCCTGCTGTCGCCCTCTGTATATGATGAAACCAGCCCAAACCATGACCCACTGCTACACATAATGGGAGGCCCAGGTCTTGACCCTGTCTGGATACACTAAACTGCCAAACTGAACTAACCCAACCCCATCTGTACTGAGCTGGCCTGCTGATACATTCATCATTGTGCTGAAAAAGACAATTTGAAAGTAAAACCAGTACAGTTTGGTGCAGGTCGGCCCAGTGTTGTGAACAGTTGCAGGCCGGCCAAGTGGTGTGAACAGGGTATATGGAAAGCACATTGACATTTCCCTGGGTAACGCTAGTATTTGTTATGGCTCTCTTTCACTGGAGAGGGTTCTGTTAACTGATCTGTTGACTGATCTGTTGACTGATCTGCTGACTGATCTGCTGATGTATATGCTGACTTATCTGTTGACTGATCTGTTGACTGATCTGTTGACTGATCTGCAGACTGATCTGTTGACTGATCAGCTGACTGATTTGTTGACTGATCAGCTGACTGATCTGTTGACGGATCTGCTTTGGCCGAACTTGACTTAAAACGTACTAGAGCTTTTCATTTGGCTTCAGCCTTCAGAGTCGTCCGGTTGGCTTGATGCCGTCAATCATGTGTTATGTGGTCAGCAGTGAAACTGTACAGACACCCGGAGATATCATATGTGTGTGTGTGTGTGTGTGTGTGTGTGTGTGTGTGTGTGTGTGTGTGTGTGTGTGTGTGTGTGTGTGTGTGTGTGTGTGTGTGTGTGTGTGTGTGTGTGTGTGTGTGTATAGGGGAAATATGTGTGTGCGTATATGTGTGTGTGTGTTTGTGTGTGTGTCCTCACTGCTCGACTTGGACTGAAATAGGTTCTGGTACTCATTTTGGGTGCCGATACTGTTTATATTTAGGTGCAGGAGCTCCACAATACTTTTGAGCTAATATCCTGCCTAAGTCAAGCACTGTGTGTTCTCATTACCTTTTAATGCATTGTCAGGTGTGTGCGTACTGGTAGCGAAGTCAGGTGCAGGAGAGCAAAGATTTGTGAACAGGCGTACACTTTATTGAGGCAAAAGTGCAAAACGCGCAAAACAGTCACAAGAATTATGTTTAACAATAAACATCTTCGTGAAATACCACGGAAAAAACAAGCCAGTCTGGCGCGTCAACAACAAACACGTAACACAAACAATCCTACACAAAGACATGATGGGGAACAGAGGAATAAATACATGTAGTGTGAATGGGGAATGAAAACCAGGTGTGCAGGGAACAAGACAAAACAAATGGATACATGAAAAAGGGAGCGGCGATGGCTAGAAAGCCGGTGACGTCGGCGGCTGAACGCCGCCCGAACAAGGAGAGGAGCCGACTTCGGCGGAAGTCATGACATGAATGAGGAAGTGAGCTACAACAGGTGAATAGTATTTAATAAATGAGGAAGTGACCTACAACAGGTGAATAGTATTTACTGAATAAGGAAGTGAACTACAACAGGTGAATAGTATTTAATAAATGAGGAAGTGACCTACAACAGGTGAATAGTATTTACTGAATAAGGAAGTGACCTACAACAGGTGAATGGTATGAAATCAAATCACATTTTATTGTTCGCATACACACTTTTAGGAGATGTTATTGTGGGTGTAGCAAAATGCTTTTGTTCCTAGCTCCAATAGTGCAGTAATATCTAACAATTTTAAGAGGCACTCTTGCGCCTTCTTCACAACACTATTTGTGTGGGTGGACCATTTCAGATTTTCATGTGATGTGTATGCTGAGGAGCTTTCCACCTTCTCCACTGCGGTCCCATCGATGTGGATAGGGGGGGGGGGGGTGCTCCCTCTGCTGTTTCCAGAAGTCCACAATCAGCTCCTTCATTTTGTTGACGTTGAGGGAGAGATTATTATCCTAGCACCACACCGGCCTGCCACAGGAGTCGCTAGAGCGTCATGGGACAAGGACATCACGACCGGCCAAACCCTCCCCTAACCCAGACGACGCTTTGCCAATGGTGCGTCGCCTCATGGGTGTCCCGGTCACGGCCAGCTGCGACACAGCCCGGGATTGAACCAGGATCTGTAGTGATACCTCAATCACTGTGATGCAGTGCCTTAGACCGCTGCATCACTCGGGAGGCCAACACGTTTTTTTTATTCCTGTCTGTGTGATGTACTGAGAAACCAGCTGGCTGTATGGACAGAGCCAAGATTCCGTGAAACAGAGTATGTTACAGTCCTTGATGTCTCTCTGGAAGGAGCTGCTCATCAACAGTAACGTTGGGGTTGTAAAACAGGGGAAGGCGGTCCACCCACTTGTCCCGCACTGAGTTGATTGCAGCTAGCTTGTCTCTCTGCCACCGAACTGGTCTGGTGTCTCGGTTATCGAACCGGATAATCCTGGAAATAACGTTGGAAGTTTTCCAGAGACATTGTTGCACTGCCAGTTTCTGCATCCCACAGGGATTCTGTGGATTCCCCACTGGATCTGAAAACACCAGCAAGGATAAGAATCCCAAAGTATGCATTTAAATGAGTTTGGTCCATCTCCTTCCATCTCTCTCCAAAAACACACCTTCCCTCCAAATTAGTGCAGTTCAGAATGATTTGGATGGTGTCTGGGATGAACAGTTCAAAAGAAGACTTTTTGTTCTACACATGAGTAACCGCCATCCGCATCAGCCCTGGTTGCATACTTATCACATTGGCAGCTATACGTGTTGGCTCATTCCTTGGGCAAGAAGACCATTCAATTTCACAATTTTTTTTACATCCATATTTCTCCTCCTGCAGGCTGCTGATGAGCTGGTTGCTGACGGGCTGGTCCTGGGGCTGGTTGCTGACGGGCTGGTCCTGGGGCTGGTTGCTGACGGGCTGGTCCTGGGGCTGGTTGCTGACGGGCTGGTCCTGGGGCTGGTTGCTGACGGGCTGGTCCTGGGGCTGGTCCTGGGGCTGGCTGAGGGTCAATCTCATCCTCTTCTTCCAACTCACTGTCAGACTCCGAATTGACAGAGACATGATCCTCACATTTGGAGTATTCTTCATCTTCCAAAGCAGAAGACAGTCCTTCCACACTAGCTTCTCTCTCTGCAAAAAAAATACATTCTTAGGCCCTCTGAGCAGAGATTCTTTTTGCCATACTGATTGATTGTGGTAAGGAGCCACAATTGCAAACCTATGTATTTGTTGTGTCCCTCCCCCAATTTGCACCTGGCTGGGGAAGAGTGTGGGAAAATACTAAATGTTTTACAATATATCAAAAACAATGTACCGAATTAATGTATTGTAATAACATTGTGCAGGTTTCCGTAAGACATTGTGTAGTGAAGAGTGCAAGAAAAGCAAGAGACAGGCAGACAGGCAGGTAGACAGACAGTTTCTTTGTGCTATGTTGAAACAGCAGGTCCAGGGAGGAGGAAGACTGAGTGAAGGCACACAGCAAACCTTTTTGTTTTATTTGTACTTGTTTTCACCTACACACACACTTGTATTATTCCAGTGTACCCAAACACCACATATGTAATATTAATGTGTAGGGGGGTCCAGAACACCACATATGTAATATAAATGTATAGGGGGGTCCAGACCAGAACACCACATATGTAATATTAATGTGTAGGGGGGTCCAGTGGACCAGAACACCACATATGTAATACAAATGTGTAGGGGGGTCCAGTGTACCAGAACACCACATATGTAATATTAATGTGTAGGGGGGTCCAGTGGACCAGAACACCACATATGTAATATTAACGTGTAGGGGGGTCCAGTGGACCAGAACACCACATATGTAATATTAATGTGTAGGGGGGTCCAGTGGACCAGAACACCACATATGTAATATTAACGTGTAGGGGGGTCCAGTGGACCAGAACACCACATATGTAATATTAATGTGTAGGGGGGTCCAGTGGACCAGAACACCACATATGTAATATTAATGTGTAGGGGGGTCCAGTGGACCAGAACACCACATATGTAATATTAATGTGTAGGGGGGTTACACAGTGGACACTCAATGAAAATCTGTTATTTTACATGTTCTTCACAGAAAATGAGCCAAGGCCAACGAGTCTCAGGTTGAAAAAATTATTCATTGTATAAGTTTTCTTTTAGTAAACATTGAAAATGGGTCCCACAGACCCGAACACCACACAAAGACGCAATGACTTGGCGTTACCTTAGAACGTAAACTGTCATGGTCGAAACATATATATTCAATAGTTGTGAAGATGGAGAGAGGTCTGTCCCAAATAAAGAGATGCTCTGCTTTTTTGACACCAAACTTCACAAAACAAGTCCTGCAGGCTCTAGTTTTATCTTATTTTGATTATTGTCCAGTCATATGGTCAAGTGCTGCAAACAAAGACCTAGTTAAGCTGCAGCTGGCCCAGAACAGAGCGGCACGTCTTGCTCTTCATTGCAATCAGAGAACTGATATAAATACTATGCATGCCAGTCTTTCTTGGCTAAGAGTTGAGGAAAGACTGACTGTAATTTCTTGTTTTTATAAGAAACATTAATACGTTGGAAATTCCAAATTGTTTGCAAAGTCAACTTCCAAACAGCACTGACACACACTCTTACCCTACCAGACATGCCACCAGGGGTCTTTTCACAGTCCCCATGTCCAGAACAAATTTAAGGAAACGTACAGTATTATACATGGAACTATTATGCATGGAACTCCCATCATATATAGCGCAAGTGAACGTCCAGACCTGATTAAAAAAAACTAATAATAATACCTCACTGCACAACGCCTCTCTCCCATGTGACCTACTTGTTGTGTGTATGTACTGACAGGTATGTGGAACTGATAGATACACACACACACACACACACACACACTCGCGTTAATGTTTTTAAATGTATGTAAATTGTAAAGTATTTTGTCTGCAATGTATTTTTCAATGTGTCGGACCCCAGAAAGACTAGCTGTCGCCATTGGCAACGGCTAATGGGGATCTTAATAAATTTAATCAAATCAAACTGCCAGACCAGGGGAAGGAAAGACAAGGAACTAACTGCCAGACCAGGGAAAGGAAAGACAAGGAACTAAATGACAGACCAGGAGAAGGGAACAAACTGCCAGACCAGGAGAAGGAAAGACAAGGAACTAACTGACAGACCAGGAGATGGGAACAAACTGCCAGACCAGGAGAAGGAAAGACAAGGAACTAACTGACAGACCAGGAGATGGGAACAAACTGCCAGACCAGGAGAAGGAAAGACAAGGAACTAACTGACAGACCAGGAGATGGGAACAAACTGCCAGACCAGGAGAAGGGAAGACAAGGAACTAAATGACAGACCAGGAGAAGGGAAGACAAGGAACTAAATGACAGACTAGGAGAAGGAAAGACAAGAAACTAACTGCCAGACCAGGAGAAGGAAAGACAAGGAACTTAATGACAGACCAGGAGAAGGGAAGACAAGGAACTTAATGACAGACCAGGAGAAGGGAAGACAAGGAACTTAATGACAGACCAGGAGAAGAGAAGACAAGGAACTAACTGCCAGACCAGGAGAAGGAAAGACAAGGAACTAACTGACAGACCAGGAGAAGGGAACAAACTGCCAGACCAGGAGAAGGAAAGACAAGGAACTAACTGCCAGACCAGGAGAAGGAAAGACAAGGAACTAACTGCCAGACCAGGAGAAGAGAAGACAAGGAACTAACTGCCAGACCAGGAGAAGGAAAGACAAGGAACTAACTGACAGACCAGGAGAAGGGAACAAACTGCCAGACCAGGAGAAGGGAAGACAAGGAACTAAATGACAGACCAGGAGAAGGGAAGACAAGGAACTAAATGACAGACTAGGAGAAGGAAAGACAAGGAACTAACTGCCAGACCAGGAGAAGGAAAGACAAGGAACTAACTGCCAGACCAGGAGAAGAGAAGACAAGGAACTAACTGCCAGACCAGGAGAAGGAAAGACAAGGAACTAACTGACAGACCAGGAGAAGGAAAGACAAGGAACTAACTGACAGACCAGGAGAAGGGAAGACAAGGAACTAAATGACAGACCAGGAGAAGGGAAGACAAGGAACTAAATGACAGACCAGGAGAAGGGAAGACAAGGAACTAACTGACAGACCAGGAGAAGGAAGACAAGGAACTAACTGACAGACCAGGAGAAGGGAAGACAAGGAACTAACTGACAGACGAGGATAAGGGAAGACAAGGAACTTAATGACAGACCAGGAGAAGGGAAGACAAGGAACTTAATGACAGACCAGGAGAAGGGAAGACAAGGAACTAACTGACAGACCAGGATAAGGGAAGACAAGGATCTAAATGACAGACCAGGAGAAGGGAAGACAAGGAACTTAATGACAGACCAGGAGAAGGGAAGACAAGGAACTTAATGACAGACCAGGAGAAGGGAAGACAAGGAACTAACTGACAGACCAGGAGAAGGGAAGACAAGGAAGTAAATGACAGACCAGGAGAAGAGAAGACAAGGAACTAACTGACAGACCAGGAGAAGGGAAGACAAGGAACTAAATGACAGACCAGGAGAAGGGAAGACAAGGAACCAACTGCCAGACCAGGAGAAGGAAGGTTAAGATTCCTAGTGGAAGAGGTAATCGAGTTACTGTACACACATGCACACCTACACACCTACACACCTACACACCTACACACACACACACACACACACACACACACACACACACACACACACACACACACACACACACACACACACACACACACACACACACAAACAGAGCCTTGTGCCATACTGAGATACACAGATAACACCAAAAACTCTCCCTGCCAAGAAGCAATCAGTCAGAAGAATGTCTCTATGATTTGTTATGAGCAGGTGTTCGAGTCCAAATTGACAGAGAATGTTTTATCAAAACACTGTAGATTTATGGAGACATAATAAAACAATAAAACTGTTCATAGTACCAAGGTGTCTTGGACGTCTGTCTGTCATATCAGCGGCGCTTCGTTGCCTCAGCTCTTTGTGTCTACACCGTCATAGCTCAGATTTTAATTTATTTTCATTGTCTTCTCATAGATAGTGCTGTTCCTTACCTGCCGGGTAAAAATGTAACAGCACCGCCATAAGAGAGGACACAATAGACTATTCTTCAGTTGTCCAGTGGTTGGTAGTGAGAGATAGAGAGAAAGTGTTTGTGTGTGTGTGTTCAATTTCAGCGTTGTTTTAAATTAGATTAGGGCACTATTAAGGATTTAGTATTAAGGATCCCTCTCTGTCCCTTACAATGGCGCCCGCACCCAAATCTCTAACACACACGCACGCACGCACGCACGAACACACGCCGCACACACACACACACACACACACGCACGCACGCACGCACACACACACACAATCCCCCCCGTGCAGACATGACTAATCTTAGCACCACTGATACCTTGCAGCTCAAAGGGCATCTGGACTTTCTCTCAGTTGCTGTAATGTAAACACCTTGGTCACCAGGATTTACCAAAGGAGCACCTGGTATTTCAAAGTGGCCTCTTGGCTCTGACCATTTTTTTCAAGGAGGGGTGTAATCTGGACTGCGATATCCTGGCATTATGTATTCCCCCCTCCTGATTATGTATTCCCCCCCTCGTCTTTGTCTTTCTCTCCACTGGTCTCATGTTTAGTCTGGCACACTCAGGACTACTCAGGACTTGGATAGCCTCAGGACTACTCAGGGCTTGGATAGCCTCAGGACTACTCAGGACTACTCAGGACTTGGATAGCCTCAGGACTACTCAGGACTTGGATAGCCTCAGGACTACTCAGGACTTGGATAGCCTCAGGACTACTCAGGACTTGGATAGCCTCAGGACTACTCAGGACTTGGATAGCCTCAGGACTACTCAGGACTTGGATAGCCTCAGGACTACTCAGGACTTGGATAGCCTGCGGTTGTGGTGTGCGTCAAGTGTGTGTCAGGGAACGTGGTATCATAGTGGCCGCAAAGGCTGTTCCACATTGTCATTGTGTGTTTTACACACACACACACACACATTTGAGGCGGAAGGTCACATAGCGTTTATAGCGTTGGGCCTGTTCCTGAAAGGGCGCTTGTTCAAATCCTCGAGCCGACAAGGTGAAAAACATGCCTCCCTTGAGCAAGACACTAAACCCTAATTGTTCCACGGTTGCTGTTGATAATGGCTGATCCCTGGCCGTGACCCCGCTCTCCGAGGGTGTATGAGGGGGAGTTGAGATATGCAAAAAAACACATTTCCAAAAATAACACAAATATAACAACCTACCAAATGATGTATGTTTATGCTCTGTTGATGCATACCCGTTTAAGCCTGCCCAGGGATTGCATCAGGTTAAGATAAGATAAGAGATAAGATACAAAATTATTAATTAATCCCAGATGGGAAATTGGTTTGTCAATCATTACAGCATGTAAACAGTCTGAAGCAAAGCCAGAACACGTGTTGCTATATATTTGTTCCTGCCAAATTAACTATGAATAGCAAAACGTTCAGCTCATTATTTAGTATTTATTAATTAAAGATTCCCATTAGCTGTTTCTGAAGCAGCAGCTACTCTTCCTGGTGTCCACACAGAACACAGAACACGGAACACAGAACACAGAACACGGATCACGGAACACAGAACATGAAACAGAACTACAATAGGCATGAAGAGCTCAAGGACAGAACTACATACATGTACCTTCTTCTGCACCTTTATTGCCTTCGTAATCATGTGATTCACAAACACTTACTGAATACAAAAGACATTACACAAAAAAACGACAATGGAAATGCAATAACACGGAGGAGCGTGAATGCAGCGACTTTGTTTTGTTAAATTCCCCTGACGTGAATAAAGGTACCTTGTTTCTATAGTTACCACCTGTAATAGGTATCCTGGGGTAAAGTATAGGCTTTTTGTAGTTACCACCCCTAATGGGTTTCATGGGGTAACAGGCAATCTCTTAATATACTGGTAGGCCTTTTAATACAGTTACCACCTATTAGTTAATGATGTGATCACATTACTTCCAAATCCAACAGACATCTACAATATATTTGGTGACTTAATTTATCTTAATTAAGTTGAATAAATCAATAATCGAATCAAATATACAAGATCGAAGATATATACATATATTTTTTTAAAGAGACAATATCTCCTTTCGGTCTCTTCAGTGAATCTCCCCAATGATCCTTCCTAAATGATGTCTTAGCATTATCCACAGATGATATGTATTTAGTTTCTTTTGGGCCTAACTCACTGTCATGGTGTCATCTTATAAGAGAGGGAGTCATCACGGTGTATTCTTCACTGTTGACAATGCCAGGCTAACATTGGCTTTCTCTCAGCAGTGTGCTGACACTTTACGCCTGAAACCTGAATTAACCATCCTACCTAGACCACCCAGACCTGAATTAACCATCCGACCTAGACTACCCAGACCTAGATGGGCCATGCTACCTAGACCCCCCAGACCTGAATTAACCATCCGACCTAGACCACCCAGACCTGGATGGGGCATCCTACCTAGACCACCCAGACCTGAATTAACCATCCTACCTAGACCACCCAGGCCTGAATTAACCATCCTACCTAGACCACCCAGACCTGAATTAACCATCCTACCTAGACCACCCAAACCTGAATTAACCATCCTACCTAGACTACCCAGACCTGGATGGGCCATCCTACCTAGACCACCCAGGCCTGGATGGGCCATCCTACCTAGACCACCCAGACCTGGATGGGCCATCCTACCTAGACCACCCAGACCTGGATGGGCCATCCTACCTAGACCACCCAGGCCTGAATTAACCATCCTACCTAGACTACCCAGACCTGGATGGGCCATCCTACCTAGACCACCCAGAATGCCAATGGTTGAGGTGTTGCTCTTTATGTTCAGAGTTATCTTCCTGTAAAGCTTAGAGAGGATTTCATGTTAAATACTGTTGACGTAATATGGCTACAGGTTCCCCTGCCTCACCTAAAGCCCATTCTGGTGGGAAGCTGATATAGACCACCATGTGCTAACGGTCAGTATCTGGATAACATGTGTAAAATGATTGATAATCTATGTGATATCAACAGAGAGATCTATTTTCTGTGTGACCTAAATATTGACTGGTTTCCATCAAGTTGTCCATTCAAGAAGAAACTTCAAAGTGTAACCAGTGCCTGTATCCTCGTTCAGTTTATCAGCCAATTTACCCACATTTTTTACAAACAGCACAGGAATGAAATCATCCAGTTGAATTGACCACATCTTTACTAATGCTGCATAAATCTGCTCTAAAGCAGTATCCAAATCCATCAGATGTAGTGATCATAATATAGTAGCCATATCTAGGAAAATCAAAGTTCCAAAGGCTGGGCTTAATAAAATGACTAAGTTTTGTAGTGATTCCTATGTTTATAATCTGAAGAATATTTGCTGGTCTGTCGTTTGTAATGAGGATCAGCCAGATGCTGCACTTGACACATTTATGAAATTGCTTAATCCAGTCACTAATAAACATGCACCCATTAATAAGAAAATTACTGTAAAAAATGGTTAAATCTCTGTGGATTGATGAGGAATTGAAAAATGTTATGGTTGAGAGGGATGAGGCAAAAGGAATGGCAAATAAGTCTGGCTGCACAGCCAATTAGCCAATGTACTGTAAATTGAGAAATCATGTGACTAAAACTAAACAAAAAAGAAGAAGAAAGTGCATGATGAAACAAAGATAAATTATATAAATATTGATAGCTTTGGAGCACCTTAGTTGAGGACAGCTAGCAGAACGCCTAGCCAACATTCAATGGAACAGCAGGGCGCGAAATACAAAACATCAAAAATCTAATAATTTCAATGTCTCAAACATATGACTATTTTACACCATTGTAAAGATACACTTCTCCTTAATGTAACCACATTGTCCGATTTCAAAAAGGCTTTACAGCGAAAGCAAAACATTAGATTATGTTAGGAGAGTACATAGACAAAAATAACCACAAAGCCATTTTCCACGCAAGGAGATGTGTCACAAAAACCCAAAATACAGCTAAATGAAGCACTAACCTTTGACGATCTTCATCAGATGACACTCCTAGGACATCATGTTACACAATACATGTATGTTTTGTTCGATAAAGTTCATATTTATATCCAAAAACAGCATTTTACATTGGCGCATGATGTTCAGAAAATGTATTCCCACCAAAAACCTCCGGTGAATGAGCAATTCAATTTACAAAAATACTAATCATAAACATTGACAAAATACATAACAATTATTTTAAGAATTATAGATAGACTACTCCTTGATGCAACCGCTGTGTCAGATTTTAAAATAGCTTTACGGAGAAAGCACATTTTTCAATATTCTGAGTACATAGCTCGCCATCAAAGCAAGCTATACAGACACCCGCCAAGTTCTGGGGTCACCTAAACTCAGAATAAGTATTATAAATATTCTCCTTTGCTGATCTTCATCAGAATGCACTCCCAGGACTGCTACTTTCACAAGAAATGTTGTTTTTGTTCCAAATAATCCATATTTATGTCCAAATACCTCTGTTTTGTTCGTGCGTTCAGGTCACTATCCAAAGGCATAATGCGCGAGCGTAATTCGAGACACGAAAAGTCAAAATGTTCCATTACCGTTCGTAGAAACATGTCAAACGTTGTTTACAATCAATCTTTAGGGTATTTTTAACGTCAAAATGTGATAATATTCCAACCGGACAATAGCGTATTCATTCCAGGAGAAAAAGAAGAAACGGCGCACTGTCGGGATCGCGCATCACCAAGTCCTTTGTCCATAGGCAGTCCACTCATTGACTGAGCTACTATTCTCTGCCCAGTAACAGGAGAATGATGTAAAAACTTTCTGAAGGCTGCTGACAGCCAATGGAAGCCTTAGGAAGTGCAACATGACCCCACAGACAGGGATTCAAAAGAAGAACTACAATTCTCTGATCGCCCACTTCCTGGTTGGATCTTTCTCAGGTTTTTGCCTGCCATATGAGTTCTGTTATACTCACAGACATCATTCAAACAGTTTTAGAAACTTCAGAGTGTTTCCTATCCAAATCTACTAATACTATGCATATTCTAGCTTCTGGGCCAGAGTAGTAACCAGTTTAATTTGGGTACGTTTTTCATCCAGCTCTGGAAATACTGCCCCCTACACCTTAACAGGTTTTAAATGACATTTTGGGCAAAAAGGCAAACTCAGCTCCATCATTCATTGAATCAGATGGCTCATTCATCACAAAAAAACACTTGTATTGCCATCTACTTTAATACTTTTTTCATTGACAAGATTAGCAAACTTAGGCATGACATGTCAACAACAAATTCGGGAACTTACCCACCGTGCATAACTGACCAAATTATGAAAGACAAGCATTGTAATTTTAAATTATTACAAGTTATTGTGGAAGAGGTGCAAAAAATATTTTTGTCTATCAACAATGACAAGCCACCTGGGTCTGACAACTTGGATTGGTAATTACTGAGGGTAATATCAGACGATATTGCCCCTCTTATTTGCCGTATCTTCAATTTAAGCCTACTAGAAAGTGTAGTGGGCACCTCAGGCCTGGAGGGAAGCAAAAGTCATTCCGCTACCCAAGAATAGCAAAGCACCCTTTACTGGCTCAAACAGCCGACCAATCAGCCTGTTAACAGTAAACTTTTGGAGAAAAAAAATAGTTTGACCTGATACAATGCTATTTCACAGTAAAAAATGAACAATAGATGATCAGCTCACTTATAGGGAAGGACATTCAATATGAATGGCATTTACAAAAATGACTGATGATTGGCTGAGAGAAATTGATAATAAAAAGATTGTGGGAGCTGCTTTGTTAAAATTCAGTGCAGCTTTTGACATTATCGATCATAATTTGCTGCTGGAAAAATGTTTTATGGCTTAACATCCCTTGCTATGTTTTTGCTGGAGACTTTTTTAATTTATTTAATTTAGTTTTTAATACTTAGTCATGTTGTACAACTGAATGCATTCAACTGAAATATGTTTTCTGCATTTAACCCAACCACTCTGAATCAGAGAAGTGCTTACCTGTCTAACAGAACACAGAGGGTGTTCTTTAATGGAAGCCTCTCCAACGTAATCCATGTAGAATCAGTCATTTCCCAGTGCAGCTGTCTAGGCCCCTTAGTGTTTTTCAATCTTTACTAATGACCTGCCACTAGCTCTCAGTAAAGCCTGTATGTCTATGTACGCTGATGACTCAACACTATACACGTCAGCTACCACCGCACAAATCACTGAAACAATTAACAAAGAGCTTCAATCAGTTTCAGAATGGGTGGCAGGAAATAAGTTAGTACAAAATATTTAAAAAAAAAACTAAAAGCATTGTATTTGGGACAAATCGTTCACTAAACCCTAAAACTCAACTTAATCTTGTCATGAATAATGTGGAAATTGAGCAAGTTGAGGAGACTAAACTGCTTGGAGTAACCCTAGATTGTAAATTGTCATGGTTTAAACATATTGATGCAACAGAAGCTTAGATGGGGTGAGGTATGTTCATAGTAAAGTGCTGCTCTGCCTTCTTAACAACACTGTCAACAAGGCAGGTCCTACAGGCCCTGGTTTTGTCACACCTGCACTACTGTCCAGGTGTGTGGTCAGGTGCCGCAAAGAGGGACTTAGTTCATTTTTAGGGGCTCCCGAGTGGCGCAGTAGTCTAAGGCACTGCCTCTCAGTGCTAGAGGTGTCACTACAGACCCTGGTTCAATTCCAGGCTGTATCGCAGCCGGTTGTGATGTCGAGTCCCATACGGCGGCGCACAATTGGCCCAGCATCATTGGCAGGAACTAATGGCTAATGGGCATCCATAATAAACCCCAGGAAGAGTAGCTGCTGCCTTGGCAGGAACTAATGGAGATCCATAATAAACCCCAGGAAGAGTAACTGCTGCCTTGACAGGAACTAATTAGGATCCATAATAAATACACATACAAAGACAGGGGACTGAGGCGCCTTGAGAAAAGTATAGCCCTATAATGCAATGCTATGCCTTTGTAGCGACTCCCCAGCAGCTGGACAGCCTGAACCCACTAGGGAACAAAAACAACTCAAAAGACAAGCGTGTGAAGCACTCGAACAGAACAGACTACAAAACCATGAGTAGCTGAGTACAGAAATGCTGATAACGTTAGTCTGTATTTTTACTGTTTTGTATTGTTTGCTCCGTTGCACTATATATCTACTATCTATCTTGGTTCTGCATGTTTTGAACATAAATGTGTTCTGTTTGAACGTGTTCTGTGTGAACGTGTTCTTGTTTCCCGAGGGTGCTGACTGCAAAGCCTGGCAAGGCACTGCACTGAGTTACCAAGGTCACACCTCCCTCCCTCCCTCCCTCCCTCCCTCCCTCCCTCCCTCCCTCCCTCCCTCCCTCCCTTCTCTACCAACCCACCTCTCTCTCTCTCTCTCCTCTTGCCCTTTTTTCTCTTGTTCTTTTCATCAAAAAACCTAGACCAAATTGGAACCTTGGCTGCTTCCTACCCAGCGCTAGGGGCAAAGGTGGTCTAGATTAAAAGACTTCTGCAAATTGAATTCTACACTCGATGAAACAAACAGATTCGCCGGTGCGCGGGTGTCTATTCGCCTGAGACGAGATGGCCAGCTCCAGGCAAGATACTGTCCCACCTCCGAACGATGTAATTATGCAAACTAATTAATGAACTGTTATTTGAAAAATATGTCACGGAGTTTGAGGTAGGGCGATACAAACCCCCAGTCCAAAAGAGGTTGAATCAGTGAGCCAATAGAAGCTTGTTTTTAAGCAGGTCAAGTCCACAGCCATTTTCAAGGCTGGGAGTTAGTTTAGCATATTTCCTGCTATAAATGAATATCTGCCGGCGTTTCTTACTTGAGTGAGATTTTGGATTTGAAGTGTTTTGGAGATGTCTATTGAGGAAGATGCTACATGAGAATCTGCTTTTAGGTTAGTTGTGCTTGTCATCCACATCAAATTATGAACTTAAGCTATTACAGTTACCAATAGGCTTAGCAAATACAGTTATCACACACTCTCCATTCATACAGCTATATATTTCCTATTTCGGTGTCTTTCTCAACAGCCGTGAAAGATCTCACCAAGTAATTTATTACCACTAAGCCATTGCCTTAACCACTGGGCCACACTGCTATGAGGTACGTTGTAAGCTTTGTGCTCCCAAGGCCTATGACTGCATCAGTATTGGCTGGTGGGTAGTGGCAGATCGGTTGGGTGCCCACAGATAAAGGGGAAAGGGGGATACCTAGTCAGTTGTCCAACTGAATGCATTCAACTGAAATGTGTTTTCCGCATTTAACCCAACCCCTCTGAATGAGAGAGGTGCGGGGGGCTGCCATAATCGACATCCACATCTTCGGCGCCCAGGGAACAGTGGGTATACCTCCGCTCCCTGGGTATGGTTCATGATGGGAACACCCAAGGGTCCCATGCTGTGGTCAGACATTCTCACATGTCTCCCGTCACTAGAGCAGACAAAAGTCTGGACAGGCAGGAATTTCACACCCTATTGACAATACGGCTTCTGTCAGCTTCTCTTAAAGAGTCCATTAACAGGCTCCCTGATGCTCACTCTCTCTCTTCATTTCTTAGTTTCCTGAATGAATGGATGGATGGACTGGTGGATGGATGGATGGAGAGGTGGATGGATGGAGGGGTGGATGAGTAGACGGGTGGATGATTGGAGGGGTGGATGGATAAAGAGGTAGAAAAGTGGACTGCAGAGTGTGGTCGGAGTGTGGTCGGAGTGTGGTCAGAGTGTGGTCGGAGTGTGGTCGGAGTGTGGTCGGAGTGTGGTCGGAGTGTGGTCGGAGTGTGGTCGGAGTGTGGTCGGAGTGTGGTCAGAGTGTGGTCAGAGTGTGGTCAGAGTGTGGCTAGAGTGTGGTTGGAGTGTGGTCGGAGTGTGGTCGGAGTGTGGTCGGAGTGTGGTCAGAGTGTGGGTAGAGTGTGGGTAGAGTGTGGGTAGAGTGTGGTCAGAGTGTGGTTAGAGTGTGGTCAGAGTGTTGTTAGAGTGTGGTCAGAGTGTGGTCAGAGTGTGGTTAGAGTGTGGTCAGAGTGTGTGGTCAGAGTGTGGTTAGAGTGTTTGGTCAGAGTGTGGTCAGAGTGTGGCTAGAGTGTGGTTAGAGTGTGGTTAGAGTGGGGTTAGAGTGTGGTCGGAGTGTGGTCGGAGTGTGGTCGGAGTGTGGTCAGAGTGTGGTCAGAGTGTGGGTAGAGTGTGGGTAGAGTGTGGTCAGAGAGTGGTTAGAGTGTGGTCAGAGTGTGGTTAGAGTGTGGTCAGAGTGTGGTCAGAGTGTGGTTAGAGTGTGGTCAGAGTGTGTGGTCAGAGTGTGGTTAGAGTGTTTGGTCAGAGTGTGGTCAGAGTGTGGTTAGAGTGTGGTTAGAGTGTGGTTAGAGTGTGGTTAGAGTGTGGGTAGAGTGTGGTCAGAGTGTGGTTAGAGTGTGGTCAGAGTGTGATTAGAGTGTGGTCAGAGTGTGATTAGAGTGTGGTCAGAGTGTGGTTAGAGTGTGGTCAGAGTGTGGTCAGAGTGTGGTTAGAGTGTGGTCAGAGTGTGGTTAGAGTGTGGTCAGAGTGTGGTCAGAATGTGGTCAGAGTGTGTGGTCAGAGTGTGTGGTCAGAGAGTGGTCAGAGTGTGGTCAGAGTGTGGTTAGAGTGTGGTTAGAGTGTGGTCAGAGTGTGGTCAGAGTGTGGTTAGAGTGTGGTTAGAGTGTGGTCAGATTGTGGTCAGAGTGTGGTCAGAGTGTGGTTAGAGTGTGGTCAGAGTGTGGTCAGAGTGTGGTTAGAGTGTGGTTAGAGTATGGTCAGAGTGTGGTCAGAGTGTGGTTAGAGTGTGGTCAGAGTGTGGTTAGAGTGTGGTTAGAGTGTGGTCAGAGTGTGGTTAGAGTGTGGTTAGAGTGTGGTCAGAGTGTGTGGTCAGAGTGTGGTTAGAGTGTGGTCAAAGTGTGGTCAGAGTGTGGTTAGAGTGTGGTTAGAGTGTGGTCAGAGTGTGGTTAGAGTGTGGTCAGAGTGTGGTCAGAGTGTGTGGTCAGAGTGTGTGGTCAGAGAGTGGTCAGAGTGTGGTCAGAGTGTGGTTAGAGTGTGGTTAGAGTGTGGTCAGAGTGTGGTTAGAGTGTGGTTAGAGTGTGGTCAGATTGTGGTCAGAGTGTGGTCAGAGTGTGGTTAGAGTGTGGTCAGAGTGTGGTCAGAGTGTGGTTAGAGTGTGGTTAGAGTATGGTCAGAGTGTGGTCAGAGTGTGGTCAGAGTGTGGTCAGAGTGTGGTCAGAGTGTGGTTAGAGTGTGGTCAGAATGTGGTCAGAGAGTGGTCAGAGTGTGTGGTCAGAGAGTGGTCAGAGTGTGGTCAGAGTGTGGTCAGAGTGTGGTTAGAGTGTGGTCAGAGTGTGGTTAGAGTGTGGTTAGAGTGTGGTCAGATTGTGGTCAGAGTGTGGTCAGAGTGTGGTTAGAGTGTGGTCAGAGTGTGGTCAGAGTGTGGTTAGAGTGTGGTTAGAGTATGGTCAGAGTGTGGTCAGAGTGTGGTCAGAGTGTGGTCAGAGTGTGGTTAGAGTGTGGTCAGAGTGTGGTTAGAGTGTGGTCAGAATGTGGTCAGAGTGTGTGGTCAGAGTGTGTGGTCAGAGAGTGGTCAGAGTGTGGTCAGAGTGTGGTCAGAGTGTGGTTAGAGTGTGGTCAGAGTGTGGTCAGAGTGTGGTCAGAGTGTGGTTAGAGTGTGGTTAGAGTGTGGTCAGAGTGTGGTTAGAGTGTGGTCAGAGTGTGTGGGCAGAGTGTGGTTAGAGTGTGGTTAGAGTGTGGTCAGAGTGTGGTTAGAGTGTGGTTAGAGTGTGGTTAGAGTGTGGTCAGAGTGTGGTCAGAGTGTGGTCAGAGTGTGGTCATGTCTGAAGGTGTTGTCTTGGTTCAGTGTTTGAGGGGGTTTCAGTAATAGCCCACTGGGCAAAAACTGGTTGAATCAATATTGTTTCCAATTCAGACCAACAAAAAAAAATCACGTGATGATGTTGAATCAACATGAAAAATTGATTGTCTTTTAAAAAATATTTAAATCTAAATCCAATGAAATGGTGAATTTTTTTGCTGTTGATTTCATGTTGAATTCACATTAGTTGACAATTCAACCAAATGTAAATCAACACTAGACGTTGAAATGACATCTTTACTGAGTGGGAGGCATGATTTTTAGGTGTTGAAAATGTAGTCAAAACGGTCCCTCAGGATGAGGTCATCTCTATTGGCTGTTCGAGTACAGCCAACAACTGACTAATGTTGTGGAAAACATTCTGACACTTTGTTTACTAGATGCTTGTTAAGTAGGAGAACATTCTGACACTTTGTTTACCAGATGCTTGTTAAGTAGGAGACATTCTGACACTTTGTTTACTAGATGCTTGTTAAGTAGGAGAACATTCTGACACTTTGTTTACTGGATGCTTGTTAAGTAGGAAACATTATGACACTTTGTTTACTGGATGCTTGTTAAGTATGAGAACATTCTGACACTTTGTTTACTAGATGCTTGTTAAGTAGGAGAACATTCGGACATTTTGTTTACCAGATGCTTGTTAAGTAGGAAACATTCTGACACTTTGTTTATTAGATGCTTGTTAAGTAGTAGAACATTCTGACACTTTGTTTACTAGATGCTTGTTAAGTAGGAGAACATTCTGACACTTTGTTTACTAGATGCTTGTTAAGTAGGAGAACATTCGGACACTTTGTTTACCAGATGCTTGTTAAGTAGGAAACATTCTGACACTTTGTTTACCAGATGCTTGTTAAGTAGTAGAACATTCTGACACTTTGTTTACTGGATGCTTGTTAAGTAGGAAAACATTCTGACACTTTGTTTACTGGATGCTTGTTAAGTAGGAAACATTCTGACACTTTGTTTACCAGATGCTTGTTAAGTAGTAGAACATTCTGACACTTTGTTTACCAGATGCTTGTTAAGTAGGAGAACATTCTGACACTTTGTTTACTGGATGCTTGTTAAGTAGTAGAACATTCTGACACTTTGTTTACTGGATGCTTGTTAAGTAGGAGAACATTCTGACACTTTGTTTACTGGATGCTTGTTACGTAGGAAACATTCTGACACTTTGTTTACTAGATGCTTGTTAAGTAGGAGAACATTCTGACACTTTGTTTACTAGATGCTTGTTAAGTAGGAGAACATTCTGACACTTTGTTTTCCCGGATGCTTGTTAAGTAGGAGAACGTTCTGACACTTTGTTTTCTAGATGCTTGTTAAGTAGAAAAACATTTCTAACGTCGACCTATAAACTCCAGTTTATGACTCACAGTTGTCATGTCGACAGTTGTCCATTCCCTCATAGTTGTAAACCACTGAGGTCTTGTTTGTTGTTGTTGTTGTTCTGAATTCCAGGACCATTACAAAAATGGACACAAGCAGGAGATATCATAAAAAAATGGCCATCTTTCCTGTTCATCTTTAACATAATTATTTTCTATTCCCACTTCCCAATGCCATCTGCCATCCTTAGATGGAGGAATAAGGTCCCACTTGGTCCTGGAGAGATACCATCCTGTTGGTTTTAATTCCAACCCTGTTCCTGGAGAGCTACCGTCCTGTAGGTTTTAACTCCAACCCTGTTCCTGGAGAGCTACCGTCCTGTAGGTTTTAACTCCAACCCTGTTCCTGGAGAGAAACCCTCCTGTAGGTTTTAACTCCAACCCTGTTCCTGGATAGATACCGTGCTGTAGGTTTTAACTCCAACCCTGTTCCTGGAGAGCTACCGTCCTGTAGGTTTTCACTCCAATCATAAACTAGCGCACTTGATTCTAATAATTCACTGGTTGATAAACTGAACCAGATTAGTTACAACTGGGGTTAAAACAAAAACCTACAGGAGGGTAGCTCTGCAGGAACAGATTTGGAGAGCCCTGATATATAGGGAATGTGTCATAGTCCGTGTATGTAGGTGGCAGGGAAGTCAGGCGCAGGAGAAAACAGAGTGGTTAAAAATGGAATATTTATTTCCAAAACCAACATAGAAAAACAATCCGGGTAAAACAATAACCCGTCGCACACCGATACAGAAACAACATGTACATAACAAACAAACAATCACCGACAGAGAAATGAGGGGAAGCAGAGGGTTAAATACACAACATATAATTACTGGGATATGAAACAGGTGCGTAAAGAGACCAGACAAAACCAATGGAAAATGAAAAACTGATCAATGGTGGCTAGAAGGCCGGTGACGTCGATCGCCGAACACCACCCGAACAAGGAGGGGCATCAACTTCAGTAGAAGTCGTGACAGAATGTCTACTAAGAAATTACTCAGAATAACCAAAGCAATTAGTTTAAGCTCAACAAAGTATTCCACAGCACCGCTTTCTATCTATGTCTACTTCCTTAATTGGAATGTCCATAGAATCCAACAGTATGAGTCACAATACCCATAAAACCTAGCGGGCAAACAGGGAAATGGTTCCAATGCATAGGGGATTTTAGAAACACTTAAAATGAGGGCTGTGTTTCATGTAGGCTTACCCTGGTGTGACATTTTAATAATCGTGTAAATCTCTCTAGGAAAAGATGACTTTTCTCAAATATATTTGCCTGTATTTACACCCGAAAAATGAAATTCTAATGTGGCTATCATAAAGAACTACATATTCCGTGATGATATGGACAAGACTGTCAAATCAAGGCAAATGTATTAACTATCTAATGTTAGATAAATGTAGTAATGAATAAATTGGCTAACTGTCTTTAAATGGACAATTCTGTGGACTGTCTTGTGCAAGTTTTACATTGACACAATACCTGTTTGCAAAGGTGTCAGCTAGAGATGAGGTGAAGGAGCTTGCAGGGATTTGTAGTTTTGCATGATGTCTACTTTGATGCTAATTAGCATTTTCAAAACTGAGAGTAAATAGAGCCGAATATATTGATAAAAGTCACCTTGTCCAATAGAGATTTTCATGGTTATCAACATGTCACACTAGGGTAAGTTTAAACAAAACACAGCCCTTGTTTTAAGTGTTTATAAAATCTCTTATGGGGAAAAATGAATGATGGAAAAAACGATTGGAACCATTCGCATTGGACTAGTAACCATAAAGGTTGCAAGATCAAATCCCTGAGCTGACAAGGTACAAATCTGTCATTCTGAACAAGGCAGTTCACCCACCCTTCCTAGGCTGTCATTGAAAATAAGAATTTGTTCTTAACTGACTTGCCTAGTTAAATAAAGGTTAACATAAAAATATGGCACCACTGTGTTCCAACTCAGGTATTAGGAGATGTCTTGCATCACACTGTATGTCAGAAAGGGGAGAGAAGCTCTTCCCTGACAATTATTTAGCCTTCAGAGCACTCGAGTGGACAACGTGTGTGTTTAAACCCCCATATAAACAGTGAGAGGGAGATTAAAGAGGATCTAGATCTGCTTATTTTATATTTCACCTAGCAATCTGTGGTATGCACAATGCTAGATAGACCGTATGCAACCCTGGGCCTGTCCTTGGTGCTGTAACTAGGGCTGTTATATTTTCCTAAAATAAATCTTACGGTTAAGTGTTGAGGTATGATTATCTAGTCTATGACCAGCACAACATTCTACCAAAAACAATCCCTCCCCAGTGGATCCGATGACGTTCATAACACACTGACTGACTCATCCCATTAGTTGTACTGTTCAGCTGTAATATCTTTTCCCGCTGTTTTTGGAGAGGCCTTTCAAAGTAAGCTTTTATTGACTAAATAACCGTTTTCCCCCAGACTCACAAATGGGATACATTATCCACACCTGTGATGCCTTTTTTTTATGATGCTCTCCAGAAGCCTTTGTTATTGAAAATACACAACACATAAAAATTCTTATGGATAACATGCTGTATAGTGGCGTGACCTAAAACCACATCGTCACGGAAACGGAATGTCTCACTTTTCACCTGACTGTTTTTTATTATAAAAAATGTTTCATTCAGAGGAAAGAACACCGTTGAGACACACGCATAACAAGGAGTACAGGAAGAGGAAGGAACACCGTTGAGACACACGCATAACAATGAGTACAGGAAGAGGAAGGAACACCGTTGAGACACACGCATAACAAGGAATACAAGAAGCTCATCTCTGCTTCCCAACATGACAGGAAGGAGGAGGGAAGGAGGAGGGCATTTGGTTTACCTTAAACCTGATTAGAGGGTGCATTGCGAGACGGGGGGAAGTGGAGAAATGAAATGAAGTGAATTTGGTGGAAGGAGAAAGAGTTAATTAGCTTAATAAGCTTGGGGAGATAGGGAGTGGTCGAAGGGCGAGGGAGAGGAGGGAAGCGGGGAGGGCACTCCATCGTTCCGTTCTAAAACATAGCGGGGGTGCTAGAGGCGCTAATCTGGCAAATTGAAAGGTGCTTGCTCGCTGGGAGGGGCGAGGAGGGTACCTCTCGGCTCTCATCCACAAAAAAAACAAATTGAATTTTCGTAACCCCCGACTCTCCCCCTATGTCCTGATTGAATTTGCACCGCGCTGCTCGGGCCTGGGTGGAACAGAGTGATTGGAGGGAGATGCGAGGGGTGCGGAAGGAAGGGTAGGTTGGTGTATTGACTCACCTTGGTTTAAGCTAAACTGTATGCCACCACCAAATGGCTTAAAAGTACACAGTGGCAGTCCAGTAGTGGTGAGCCTGTGAGGACAGACGCCTGGAGGCGAGAAGCAAGTACAGGGTGTGAATATTTAATGAATAAACAGACAGGAAACAAAACACAAACATCGTTTGGACATGGGACACATAACGACATTAATGCTGACACAGGGATGAAACTGAGGAACAGACAGATATAGGGGAGGCAACCAATAAAGTGATGGAGTCCAGGTGAGTCCAATGAAGCGCTGATGCGCGTAATGATGGTGACAGGTTACACTGTACAATATTTCTGGTACGGGCCTGTAGGTAATTACACTGTACAATATTTCTGGTAACGGGCCTATAGGTAATTACACTGTACAATATTTATGGTACCGGCCTGTAGGTAAGTCATTTATCTGCTACGACATGATTGGATGGCAATACTTTTGGAAATTGAGAGCTTCTGAGGTCCTCCTGTCTCACAAATGAATCAACAAATCTCTTAATCCCTCAGCACAGTAGAAATTGCCAAACTTGTTACTCTACATATCTCATTTAGCCTGCCTTTCCAAGGACACACAACATCCCTAGAAGCTTTATAGACATTGCTCAGCTTTCCAGGTATAATCTGGAATACCTAGCAAGCCGTCCAAATTATTTCCCCCATTATGAGACACATTGTTGTTCGCCTAATGCACACTAGTTTCCAACGTATAAACACCTGTTTGATGAAATCCCTTTTCCCCCTTGAGAGGAGTTCTTTCTCTGGCTGCGCTGTGCTCACCTTCAGGTCCAACTAATTATTTGCTTGTAGCCTAAATGAGACACGTTTGTTCTCTGCTTCATTGACAATAGAAAGGGACCTATTTGGAGCATGGAGGCTTTAATTCAGAAGCAGTGATGGATTGGGGTCCGTCCGGAAGTTTAGATGGATACAGGGAGAGATGGGAGCAGACGTTACAGAGAATTTTTTTTTTTTTCTTCACTAAAAGGGGGACAGGATTCTGAGGGGCGCCAAACAAAGCTTTGAATGGTAGGATGTTCATCAGGCTGGACAGGCTAGAGGGGATATGTGTGGGGGTGGTCGGGGTTGGGGGTCGATCTGATCTTTACGCCTCATGGTTTCTTGTGTGCATACACACTGTGTACACACTGTGTAAGTGCATAGTGGCGAAGCGAGGTGAGGCTTCACTGATTTAATCTTAGACAGTAGAATCTGGTGGGAATCAACATCTTCATGAACCAACTGTATAACCCAACACAGACCATATAATCTGATGGAAGACAACATCTTCCACTGTATAACCCAACACAGACCATATAACCTCATGGAAAACAACATCTTCATGAACCAACTGTATAACCCAACACAGACCCTATAACCTGATGGAAAACAACATCTTCCACTGTATAACCCAACACAGACCATATAGCCTGATGGAAAACAACATCTTCCACTGTATAACCCAACACAGACCCTATAACCTGATGGAAAACAACATCTTCCACTGTATAACCCAACACAGACCATATAACCTAATGGAAAACAACATCTTCATGAACCTACTGCATTTAAAAAATTTTTGATATATTTAACTAGGCAAGACAATTAAGAAGAAATTCTTATTTACAGTGATGTACTACTGGGGAACAGTGGGTTAACTGCCTTGATCAGCGGCAGAACTACACATTTTTACATTGTCAGCTCAGAGTTCGATCCAACAACCTTTCGGTTACTGGCCCAACACTCTAACCACTATGGTACCTGCCGCCCCTATGCTTAGTCTAATACAGCGACAACTAAAAGACAAACAACTGTTGTCTGCTATTGATTGTCTAGGTGGGAGTCCACACCCATGGTTTCTCAGGCCTAGTTTTAAAAAAGGGAAGAAGGAAAACCTTCAGGAAAATATTTTAGCCCTGTTTATACCTGGTTCTAACATGCTACCTGCCACCCCAAATGTACAAGCAAACACACACCATAGAAACAATATACAGTAATTCAGACTAACAACAAAGTGCTGAGCCACTTTAAAATGGTGAAACCATTACAAATAATGTTCAAGTCTTGCTTTGTCCTCCTGATTCTGTTGGGTGATCTCCATAGACATTTCCTAATGACACAAATGGATTATGCCACAGAGAAAATCCCCAAACACATTAGATGACCAGGTCATGTCATAGAGAAAACCCTGCAGACAGACTTATTCCGTGGTGCCCTATGATTGCTAATGAGTTAATTGTTACGGGATTAATTTATTTTTATTATTTTTATTTTTTTATTTCACCTTTATTTAACCAGGTAGGCCAGTTGAGAACAAGTTCTCATTTGCAACTGCGACTTCGCCAAGATAAAGCAAAGCAGTGCGACACAAACAACACAGAGTTACACATGGAATAAACAAACATACAGTCAATAATACAGTAGAACAAATATATATAGTGTGTGCAAATGTTGTAAGATTAGGGAGGTAAGGCATTAAATAGGCCATAGTGGCGAAATATTACAAATTAGCAATTAAACACTGGAGTGATAGATGTGCAGAAGATGAATATGCAAGTAGAGATACTGGGGTGCAAAGGAGCAAAAAACAAATAACAATATAGGGATGATGTAGTTGGGTGGGCTATTTACAGATGGGCTGTGTACAGGTGCAATGATTGGTAAGCTGCTCTGACAGCTGATGCTTAAATTTAGTGAGGGAGATATAAGACTCCAGCTTCAGTGATTTTTGCAATTCGTTCCAGTCATTGGCTGCAGAGAACTGGAAGGAAAGGTGGCCAAATGAGGAGTTGGCTTTGGGGATGACCTGTGAAATATACCTGCTGGAGCGTGTGCTACGGGTGGGTGTTGCTTTGGTGACCAGTGAGCTGCGATAAGGCAGGGCTTTACCTAGCAAAGACTTTTAGATAACCTGGAGCCAGTGTGTTTGGCGACGAATATGAAGCAAGGGCCAACCAACGAGAGCATTGGTGGGTAGTATATGGAGCTTTGGTGACAAAACGGATGGCACTGTGATAGACTACATCCAATTTTCTGAGTAGGGTGTTGGAGGCTATTTTGTAAATGACATCGCCGAAGTCAAGGATCGATAGGATAGTCAGTTTCTGAGGGTATGTTTGGCAGCATGAGTGAAGGATGCTTTGTTGCGAAATAGGAAACCGATTCTAAATTTAATTTTGGATTGGAGATGCTTAATGTGAGTCTGGAAGAAGAGTTTACAGTCTAACCAGACACCTAGGCATTTGTAGTTGTCAACATATTCTAAGTCGGAACCGTCCAGAGTTCTGATGCTAGACGGGTGGGCGGGTGCGGGGAGCGATCGGTTGAAGAGCATGTATTTAGTTTTACTTGCATTTAAGAGCAGTTGGAGGCCACGGAAGGAGTGTTGTACGGCATTGAAGCTCATCTGGAGGTTTGTTAATTAACACAGTGTCCAAAGAAGGGACAGAAGTATACAGAATGGTGTCGTTTGCGTAGAGGTCGATCAGTGAATCACCAGCAGCAAGAGCGACATCATTGATGTATACTGTGACGACCCTCCCACTCTGTCTGCTGTATTTTCTCTCTTTGCTCTTGTTCCTTATTAGGATGCCAGTGGGCGGAGTGGGAAGGGTCGTCAGCTAGATGGGAAACACCTGGGCTCGGGTGTGTGCCAGGATAAAGACACCTCTTCCACAGTCATTGGGGAGACTCTCTCCACGCAGACACTTTGTTGGTTTTGGTTGTGTAGTTTTGTGGCTTTTTGGTTATTTGCTTTGGCACCTTTCAACACAATGCATTATTACATTCAGGTATGCAAAACACTCACTTACACTACTGATTACACACTCCATTGTTAATTACTTAGTTACTTTATTTAATAAATATATATTTTGATACTCCTTGTCTCCACGTTGTCTCCCTTTTGTTGCGAACTCTGAGCCGGTTCGTAACAAGTGGGGGCTCATCCGGGATCTTGAACTTGTGTTTGGGAGAAAACGTGGAGGTATGCTTTGTTTGTTAGTTTGAGTTTGGTGCTCAGTACTGGTTGCCTTTGTTTGTGTGCTGGGTTGGAGAGAGTACATTGGTTAGTTTCCAGGTCCTGCCTAGCCTGGAAACGCTTGTTCTACTCGCTGTTGGAACATTGGTCTGAGGTGAGTACAATCAGCTGTGTACCTCGGTGGGAGATTTGGATAGGGTAGTGAAACTTACTACCTGGAGCTATAGCCTTTTTCCCCTGATAGGCTTAGCGACGTGTTTCATTTTGGAATATGTTGGGCATTGTTAATGTTTGTTATTTTTGTGTGGTGTCTGTGGACTGAGCAGTTGTCTCGGGGGCACATCCGTGGTGGAATCTACCAGCGTGCTGGGGGGTTACTTCCTCGCCAGTGGGCTACAGTGCATAATTACCCACTGCAAATCTGCATGAAGACTAGGGTTGAGTTATTGTAGGTTTTGGGGAAGCTCCATATCTCATCTCTTTTCTGTGGTGCCAGTGTGATTGTTATTTCTCTTGTTGTGGTCTGGGGTGCTCAGAGGGGTTGAGTGAGAATTTTTTTTTTTCTCTCTCTCTCTGACTATGGCGTCTAATGTCGACGAGTTCATTCGCTTTCCATCAGAGGAACTGTTAGACTTATGTACTAAAGAACAGCTGTTGAAGGTTGCTGAACACTACAAGGTTGAAATTAGTGATAAACGTCTAAAAAATTCTATTAGGTTAATATTGAAGGCCAATCTGATGGAGAGTGGTATTCTTGACGTTACCACTGGGGCAGCCTCTGTTGAGGACTCACCATCTTCCCGATATGTCACAATTACCGCTCCATCGGTTAGTTCTAGTAGTCTTCTTTTTTAACAGCAGAAAGAGCTGCTTCTGTTACAGCAAGAGCATGATCGGGTAAAATATGAAAAGGAATTGGCTGCTGATTGGGTAAAATATGAGAAGGAATTGGAGTTTAAACAGGATATGGAGCGTGCTAAAATCAAGCTGCAACAAGAGCGACTAGAGTTGGTTAGGGAAGGAAAGCTCTCAGGAGAGAGTTTGCTCTGGGAAGGTGACGCAGATTTACTTAGGAATCGTTCCTCTTTTGGTCGTGCCCCGGACACATTTGACATTGTTGGGAATTTACGGTTGTTGCCTCAGTTTAATGAAAGGGACCCTGAGACATTCTTTTCGTTGTTTGAGCGTGTTGCTAACGCTAGGAGTTGGCCTGATTCTGATCGCACTTTAATGTTGCAATGTGTGCTGACTGGTAAAGCGCAGGAAGCATATTCAGCTCTTAGTGTAGCCGACAGTGTCAGTTATGATAAGGTTAAAACGGCGGTGTTACAGATTTACGAATTGGTTCCTGAGGCTTACCGCCAACGATTTGGAACTTTAGAAAGGGATGATAAGCAGACTCATGTTGAGTTTGCGCGAAAATTATCTTCACAGTTTAATCGCTGGTGTTCCGCCTCTGCGGTTATGACTTTTCAAGGGCTGTGTGATCTGATTATGCTAGAACAATTTAAGGACACAATCCCTGATCGTATAGCCACGTACATTAACGAACGGAAAGTTAAAACTGTCGCTGAAGCTGCGGTTTTGGCAGACGAATATGTTTTGACTCACAAAAGTGTTTTTGTAGAACCCCGTACTTGGAGTGAGTGGGGGCGTTCGGAGAGATTTGGGCCTCGCTCACAGAGATACTCTGGTTCACGGGCAGAGTTTTATTCAACTAGGGTTGAGCCTGACTCCCGTGGTAAAACTGACTTTGGTCAAGAGTGTCACTACTGTCACGGCTCAGGTCATTGGAAAAATGAATGTCCGGTTCTCAGGTCTAGGGGTAAATTCAGTACGTGTGCTAACGTTAAATCTAGGCCTACGGCGTTAGCTGCGTCTGTTCCACATCAGTTTACTCCTGAAATATTGTCTCAGGCCCAGGGCCATGTGAAACTTCATATTGACCCAGGCTATTTACCTTTCGTTACGGAGGGATTTGTGTCTATGTTAGGAAGTAAGAACCTAGTGCCAATGTGGATCCTACGAGACACAGGTGCCTCGGAATCGTTTGTGTTGGAATCTGTGTTACCCTTCTCTGCTGAGACTGATTCTGGGAATAGTGTTCTAATTAGGGGAATAGGTTTGAACAATCTGTCAGTTCCATTGCATAAACTGATATTGGATTGTGGACTGGTGAAAGGTGAGGTTGTTGTGGGGGTGCGTCCTTCGTTGCCTATTGAGGGTATCGACGTTATCCTTGGGAATAACTTGGCTGGTGAGTGTGTGTGGCCTGTCGTGTTTCCATCTCTAGTGGTTTCCACTAAACCGTCAATTGTAGGGATTCCTGATGAGAGTGAGCAGAGTTTCCCAGCGGTGTTCTCTGCGGGTGCAGTGACGCGGTCTATGAGCCAGGGTGACCTGGTCCCTGCTCCAGTAAATGAGAATACCACAAAGAAGTCTCTCACTGTTTTCCCTGTTATTCCGTTGTCTGTACTCCGCTCCGATCTAAACAATGCGCCACGGACTGACCCCACATTAGAAGAGTTGCGTGACCAAATTGTGCCTGTGGAACAGTTGGGAGATGTCGCACATGGTTATTTTCTCCAAGAGGATGTTCTGATGAGAAAGTGGGTGTCTACAGAGGATGGTAAACCTGTTCGTTTGGCTGATAACGTTACTTCCCTTGGTTCTTTTAATGCTAGGTCTGTGCATGAGGAAAAAAATGTTCCTGGTCCCGATGATTGCATACTGCAGGGTAGATTGAAAAATTCTGAGACACTGGATATTTTGGATAGCCCTCTTACTCAGCTACCTGTTGATGGGCGGAAAGAGCTGGTTGGTCTGATTCGGAAAATTCCAGGTTTGTTTTCTGTGACACCTACACGTACAAACTTGATAGAGCATGATATGGACATTGGAGGTGCTGACCCCATTCGTCAGCGGTTCTATAGAGTCTCTGTAGAGAAACTGCGTTGTCTGGATGCTGAGGTCAGGTACATGCTGGAGAGTAAGATAGCAGAGCCTTCTTTCTCCAGTTGGGCTTCTCCCTGTATCTTGGTCAGTAAACCGGATGGAACGGACCACCGTAATGTAAACGGAGTCACTAAGCCGGATTAATTTCCTCTTCCTCAGATGGAGGACTGCGTTGATCAAGTCGGCGCAGCTAAGTTTGTGAGCAAATTTGACCTGTTATTGTGCTATTGGCAGGTGCCTAGGGCACATGACATTTTTGCCTTTATTACACCCTCTAGTCTGTACTCGTATTCGTTATGAGTTTAGTGACTATGAATCGTTGGCGTGACTATGAATCGTTGGGAAATGACAACCGTTGAGTTGTGACTGAACCGTTGGGAGATGTTGTTTGCGTTTGTAGCTGATGTGGTCTCTTGTGCGCCCTGTTCCTGAGTGTTATGTGACTGACCATTGTTTGGTTTTGTCATGTTCTAACTTTCCTGTCTGTTCCCTCCTGGTCTTGTGTTCTCCTTTCCTCTTAAATGTTGCTTCCTGTACACAAAGGTTGCTGAGGTCTGGGGAGAAGGAGGTTGGCTGGGGCAAGTGGAAGGTGAACATGTAACCTCTCGTCAATTTGGGACGCAGAGGCCTGTGTCAATTTGGGACGCAGAGGCCTGTGTCAATTTGGGGTTGAGAGGCCTGTTAGTTTCTTTTCCAAAAAGTTTAACCGTTATCAGTTGAACTACTCGGTCATGGAAAAAGAAGCGCTAGCACTCATTTGGGCGCTACAACACTTTGAAGGGTATGTTGGGTCGGGAGTAGTACCTATTGTGGTCTACACCGACCATAACCCTCTCACTTTTTTTCAGGTCCATGATGTGTCCTAATCAGAGGATAATGAGATGGTGTTTATTTTTACAATCCTTCCATCTCGATGTGAGGCATATCCGGGGAACTGATAACGTGATTGCTGATGCGCTCTCTCGTGCGCCCTGTTCCTGAATATTTACGTGACTGACCGTTGTTTGGTGTTGTCATGTTCTGTCGTTCCTGTCTGTTCCCTCCTGGTCTCGTTTTCTTCTTTCCTCTTAAAAGTTGCTTCCTGTGTGGAGGTTGCTTGGGTCTGGGGAGGAGGTTGGTTGGGGCAGGTGGAACTGTGAACACTTAACCCCTTGTCAATTTGGGAGGCAGAGGCTGGTACGTTGTTCCGGGGTCCTTGTTGGTCCCCGGTTTTATGGGGGGGGGGGGGTGTGACGACCCTCCCACTCTGTCTGCGGTATTTTCTCTCTTTGCTCTTGTTCCTTATTAGGATGCCAGTGGGCGGAGTGGGAAGGGTCATCAGCTAGATGGGAAACACCTGGGCTCGGGTGTGTGCCAGGATAAAGACACCTCTTCCACAGTCATTGGGGAGACTCTCTCCACGCAGACACTTTGTTGGTTTTGGTTGTGTAGTTTTGTGGCTTTTTGGTTATTTGCTTTGGCACCTTTCAACACAATGCATTATTACATTCAGGTATGCAAAACACTCACTTACACTACTGATTACTGATTACACACTCCATTGTTAATTACTTAGTTACTTTATTTAATAAATATATATTTTGATACTCCTTGTCTCCACGTTGTCTCCCTTTTGTTGCGAACTCTGAGCCGGTTCGTAACAATACAGAGAAAAGAGTCGGCCAAGAATTGAACCCTGTGGCACCCCCATAGAGACTGCCAGACGTCTGGACAACAGGCCCTCCGATTTGACACACTGAACTCTATCTGAGAAGTATTTGGTGAACCAGGTGAGGCAGTCATTTGAGAAACCAAGGCTGTTGAGTCTGCCAATAAGAATGCGGTGATTGACAGTCGAAAGCCTTGGTTAGGTCGATGAAGACCGCTGCACAGTAATCTTTTATCGATGGCGGTTATGATATCATCTAGGACCTTGAGCATGGCTGAGGTGCACCCATGACCCGCTTGGTAACCAGATTGCATAACGTAGAAAGTACGGCTTTCGAAGACTTTAGAAAGGCAGGGTTGGATAGATATTGGTCTGTAACAGTGTGGGTCTGGATTGTCTCCCCCTGTGAAGAGGGGTATGACCGTGGCAGCAGACGATACGAAAGAGAGGTTGAACAGGCTAGTAATAGGGGTTGCAACAATTGCGGTGGATAATTTTAGAAAGAGATTCCAGGTTGTCTAGCCCAGCTGATTTGTAGGGGTCCAGATTTTGCAGCTCTTTCAGAACATCGGCTATCTGGATTTGGGTGAAGGAGAAATGGGGGAGGCTTGGGCAAGTTGCTGTGGGGGGTGCAGGGCTGTTGACCGGGGTAGGGGTTGCCAGGTGGAAAGCATGTGGCTTTATCCATAATCAATTAAACATAGTTAATTGATTAAACGTAGTTAATTAATTTGATAAAATAATCGTCATCACATTAATGGTGTTCACATCACGACAGTGTGGATGTTACCTGTAATCCATGGCTTCTGGTTGGGATATGAGACGTACGTTCACTGTGGGGACGACGTCGTCGATGCACTTATTGATGAAGCCGGTGACTGTGGTGGTGTACTC
>NC_042973.1:4671991-4674491 GCF_901001165.1 Salmo trutta | reverse complement strand
GGTAGAAACAGAAATGATGATATATACTCGAATGTACCACTATGACGATAACTATTGATGTAAAATAGAACATCTGACATTGATCAGAGATGTATGTAATCAAATCAAATCAAAGTTTATCGGTCACGTACACTGATCAGCAGATGCTACAGCAGCTGCAGCGTAATGCTTGTGTTTCTAGCTCCTACAGTGCAGTAATACAATATCAATACAATACTAATGTGCAAATAATCCAGAAAGTCCAAAACAAGAAACACATGCTAAACAGCATGGGCCCGAACCCGACTAGGGATCCTACGCACTACTCATTATTTGGTATTCAGACTTACAGTACTTTTATTCGGTCACGTCAGTCACTCTGCTGGTGTGGCTACACTGCCCGCTCTCAATACATTTAATTCAACTGCTGAAAACCCTTCCACACAGAATTTCATAAACTTTTCTGCTTTAGTTTGCTGCCATATGACTGGGTTTCACATTTGTCTCTAGAGGTTACAAGGTAAAATGAATCTAAAACAAGTATCATTTATATCTACAATTTCCTTATTAGAACGGATGACTCATTTACCCAGCTCTTACCAATATCTAGATGCTTTTTCCCCTTGGAATAGATAGGATTGCTAGTTTCCTGATGTGTAAGGTGGTGAAATTATTAAGGAATTAGGTCAAGGTCAGAAGGTACATCTCTATACCTTCATTCATTTGATCTTCACCCCAAACGAATAGCGGGTGAATGGCATGCTATTATCATGCTTAAGTTTAAGGTCAGAATACAACAAAAAGAGAAAAGTGAATTAAAAAGGAATTATGTTTAATTTACAGTGTATTCAGAAAGTATTCAGACCCCTTGACCTTTTTCCACATTTTGTTAAGTTACAGCCTTATTCTAAAATTGATTAAATAGTTTTTTTCTTCTTCATCAATCTACACAATACCCCATAATGACAACACAATATCCCATAATGACAACACAATACCCCATAATGACAACACAATACCTCATAATGACATCACAATACACCATAATGACATCACAATACCCCATAATGACATCACAATACCCGATAATGACAAAGCAAAAAACTTTTTAGCAAATTAATGAAATAATAAAAAATGAAATATCACATTTACATAATTATTCAGACCCTTTACTCAGTACTTTGTTGAAGCACCTTTGGCAGCGATTACAGCCTCGAGTCTTCTTGGGTATGACGCTACAACCTTGGCACACCTGTATTTGGAGAGTTCCTCCCATTCTTCTCTGCAGATCCTCTCAAGCCCTGTCAGGTTGGATAGGGAGCGACGCTGCACAGCAATTTTCAGGTCTCTCCAGAAATGTTTGATCAGGTTCAAGTCCGGGCTCTGGCTGGGCCACTCAAGGACATTCAGAGACCTGTCCTGAAGCCACTCCTGCGTTGTCTTGGCTGTGTACTTAGGGTTGTTGTCCTGTTGGAAGGTGAACCTTTGCCCCGGTCTGAGGTCCTGAGTGCTCTGGAGCAGGTTTTCATCAAGGATCTCTCTGTACTTTGCTCCATTTATCTTTTCCTCAATCCTGACTCGTCTCCCCTTCCCTGCCACTGAAAAACATCCCCACAGCATGATACTGCCACCACCATGCTTCACTGTACGGATGGTGCCAGATTTCCTCCAGATATGACACTTGGCATTCAACCCAAAGAATTCAATCAAATCAAAATGTATTTGTCATGTGTGTCAGGACTGATGTAGACCTTACAGTAAAATGCTTACAATCTCATGGTCTGAGAGTCCTTTAGGTGCCTTTAGGAAAACTGCAAGTGGGCTGTCATGTGCCTTTTACTGAGGAGTGACTTCCGTCTGGCCACTCTAACATAAAGGCATGATTGGTGGAGTGCTGCAGAGATGGTTTTCCTTCTGGAAGGTTCTCCCATCTCCACAGAGGAACTCTGGAGCTCTGTCAGAGTGACCATCGGGTTCTTGGTCACCTCCCTGACCAAGGCCCTTCGCCCCTGATTGCTCAGTTTGGCTCGGTGCCTAGTTCTAGTTCTGGTTCCAAACTTCTTCCATTTAAGAGTGATGGAGGCCACTGTGTTCTTGGGGACCTTTAATGCTGCAGAAATGTTTTGGTACCCTTCCCCAGATCTGTGCTTCGACCCAATCCTGTCTCGGAGCTCTAAGGACAATTCCTTCGACCTCATGGATTGGATTTTGCTCTGACATGCACTGTCAACTGTGAGACCTTATATAGACTGGTGTGTGCCTTTCCAAATCATGTCCAATCAATTGAATTTACCGCAGGTGGACTTCAATTAAGTTGTAGAAACACCTCAAGGTTGATCAATTAAAACATGATGCACCTGAGCTCAATTTTCAAGTCTCATAGCAAAGGGTCTGAATACTTATGTAAATAAGGTATATCTGTTATTAACTTTAAATACTTATTCTAACATTTCAAAAAACCTGTTTTCACTTTGTCATTATGGGGTATTGTGTGTAGATTGATGAGGAATTTGTTTTTGTA
>NC_042973.1:4659491-4666991 GCF_901001165.1 Salmo trutta | reverse complement strand
CCCACAGTCCTCACTACTGTACATCCCAATATAATATAATTCCAATAATATAATACACTATTGTATATCATAGTCTATAGATTGGTGCTGGTTTCATTCACCAGAGCCTATAAAGTGGTGCTGGTTTCATTCACCAGAACGCTCGTTTTCCGAGCCCTGCAATTCCCTCTGTCGTCTGTATCGCAGGACCACAACTGTAAAGCCAACATAAACAGTGAAAATATTAGAGTTGAAGGAAAATAGGAGAATCTTAGCGTAAGTGAATTAGAAACCTAGTTTGGGTTCAATCCGTTGTCACAGTTCAAAAGTTCTAACCAGTGGAGCAACCAATCATATTCCCCCAAGGATTCAGCAGTTTCATTCTTTTGACTCTGACATCACAATGGTGTGTGACCCTGAGATTTTTGTTTACATTTTTTTTAATTTAACTAAGCATGTCAGTTAAGAACAAATTCTTATTTACGATGGCTGCCTACCCCAGTCAAACCCTAGGTAAATTGTGCACCGCCCTATGGGACTCCCAATTCACAGACAGTTGTGAGACAGCCTGGAATCGAACCAAGGTCTGTAGTGATGCCCCTAGCACTGATATACAGTGCCTTAGACCATTGCGCCACTTGGGAGCCCCAGGTGTGTACAAGCAGCAAGAAATTGTTGTTTATATCATCTCTATGTACATTATAGCTAGTTTGAGGAAATAAAGTAGAAGGGAAACCAAAAGACATATACATTTTATGTAGCCGGTCAATACGATTAACACAACAAGATTAACACAATACGATTAACGCAATACAATTAACACAATACAATTAACACAGCACAATTAACACAGCACAATTAACACAGCACAATTAACACAGCACAATTAACACAATACAATTAAACACATTACAATTAAACACAATACGATTAAACACAATGTCGATTTGCAATAGTCTTGTTCTTTGCCTTTTTCTTTTCACTGGGAGAGGTTGATCTGTGCCTGCTTAGTTATCTTGGTCCTGACACAAAGCCCTTTCACTTTCTCCACTGACTCTGCAGCAGCTTGCTCCACTCTTTTGCAGACTCCGAGACCTGGAGTTCAAACTACCTCTCCCCGAGGAGCCCGGGTGATTCAAAACAGAACAGAGCTGTAGGAACACCATGCTGAGACCCTGATCTTTCAGAGGAGCAGTGGCAAGAAAAACAGATGTGAAACAGAAGGAACACACAAACAACTCTCAGACAGACAACTCTCAGACAGACAACTCTCAGACAGACAACTCTCAGACAGACAACTCTCAGACAGACAACTCTCAGACAGACAACTCTCAGACAGAAAACTCTCAGACAGACAACTCTCAGATAGACAACTCTCAGACAGACAACTCTCAGATAGACAACTCTCAGATAGACAACTCTCAGATAGACAACTCTCAGACAGACAACTCTCAGACAGACAACTCTCAGATAGACAACTCTCAGATAGACAACTCTCAGATAGACAACTCTCAGATAGACAACTCTCAGATAGACAACTCTCAGACAGACAACTCTCAGATAGACAACTCTCAGATAGACAACTCTCAGACAGACAACTCTCAGAGACCACAAGATGTCTGTTTCCTCCCTGACCGTCTCCCTGAGAGATAAGCATGAGAGCAGTCTACGCACAGAGAATGCATAGTTAAATAAAGGTTACATTTTTTTTTTTTTTTTATGAAATCAATCAAAAGCATAGACTGCATTTGGGGCAGCAAGTAGCCTAGTGGTTAGAGGAGGGAGGTAGTCTAGTGGTTAGAGGAGGCAGGTAGTCTAGTGGTTAGAGGAGGGAGGTAGCCTAGTGGTTAGAGGAGGCAGGTAGTCTAGTGGTTAGAGGAGGCAGGTAGCCTAGTGGTTAGAGGCGGCAGGTAGCCTAGTGGTTAGAGGAGGCAGGTAGCCTAGTGGTTAGAGGAGGCAGGTAGCCTAGTGGTTAGAGGAGGCAGGTAGTCTAGTGGTTAGAGGAGGCAGGTAGCCTAGTGGTTAGAGGAGGGAAGTAGTCTAATGGTTAGAGGAGGCAGGTAGCCTAGTGGTTAGAGGAGGCAGGTAGCCTAGTGGTTAGAGGAGGGAAGTAGCCTAGTGGTTAGAGGAGGCAGGTAGCCTAGTGGTTAGAGGAGGCAGGTAGCCTAGTGCTTAGAGGAGGCAGGTAGCCTAGTGGTTAGAGGAGTCAGGTAGTCTAGTGGTTAGAGGAGGCAGGTAGCCTAGTGGTTAGAGGAGGCAGGTAGCCTAGTGGTTAGAGGAGGCAGGTAGCCTAGTGGTTAGAGGAGGCAGGTAGCCTAGTGGTTAGAGGAGGGAGGTAGCCTAGTGGTTAGAGGAGGCAGATAGCCTAGTGGTTAGAGGAGGCAGGTAGCCTAGTGGTTAGAGGAGGGAGGTAGTCTAATGGTTAGAGGAGGCAGGTAGCCTAGTGGTTAGAGGAGGCAGGTAGCCTAGTGGTTAGAGGAGGCAGGTAGCCTAGTGGTTAGAGGAGGGAGGTAGTCTAGTGGTTAGAGGAGGGAGGTAGTCTAATGGTTAGAGGAGGCAGGTAGCCTAGTGGTTAGAGGAGGCAGGTAGCCTAGTGGTTAGAGGAGGCAGGTAGCCTAGTGGTTAGAGGAGGCAGGTAGCCTAGTGGTTAGAAGAGGCAGGTAGCCTAGTGGTTAGAGGAGACAGGTAGCCTAGTGGTTAGAGGAGGCAGGTAGCCTAGTGGTTAGAGTAGGCAGGTAGCCTAGTGGTTAGAGTAGGCAGGTAGCCTAGTGGTTAGAGGAGGCAGGTAGCCTAGTGGTTAGAGGCGGCAGGTAGCCTAGTGGTTAGAGGAGGCAGGTAGCCTAGTGGTTAGAGGAGGCAGGTAGCCTAGTGGTTAGAGCGTTGGGCCAGTAACCAAAAGGTTCCTAGATTGAATCCCTGAGCTGACAAGGTAAAAATTGGTTGTTCTGCCCCTGAACAAGGTAGTTGACCCACTGTTCCTAGGCTGTCATTGTAAATAACAATTTGTTCTAGTTAACTAAAAGTAAAAAAAATTTTTTTGCCATGCACAAAGACACTCACATACACACCAGGATGCTAGAGCTAAGCATAAATATGTAACTCATGGGAGAGTGGACAATGACATGTGCAAAGCTCAGAGCAAACAAGACAGGAGAGGGGTGTCAGTAAAGTGACACAGGAGAGGGGTGTCAGTAAAGTGAGTCAGGAGAGAGGTGTCAGTAAAATGAGACAGGAGAGAGGTGTCAGTAAAGTGAGACAGGAAAGGGGTGTCAGTAAAGTGAGACAAGAGAGGGGTGTCAGCAAAGTGACACGGGAGAGGGGTGTCAGTAAAGTGAGACAGGAGAGAGGTGTCAGTAAAGTGACACAGGAGAGGGGTGTCAGCAAAGTGAGTCAGGAGAGAGGTGTCAGTAAAATGAGACAGGAGAGAGGTGTCAGTAAAATGAGACAGGAGAGAGGTGTCAGTAAAATGAGACAGGAGAGAGGTGTCAGTTAAGTGAGACAGGAGAGGGGTGTCAGTAAAGTCAGACAGGAGAGTGGTGTCAGCAAAGTGAGACAGGAGAGGGGTGTCTGTAAAGTGAGACAGGAGAGGGTGTCAGTAAAGTGAGACAGGAGAGAGGTGTCAGTAAGGTGAGACAGGAGAGGGGTGTCTGTAAAGTGACACAGGAGAGGGGTGTCAGTAAAGTGAGACAGGAGAGAGGTGTCGGTAAAGTGACATAGGAGAGGGGTTGTCAGTAAAGTGACACAGGAGAGGGGTGTCAGTAAAGTGAGTCAGGAGAGGGGTGTCAGTTAAGTGAGACAGGAGAGGGGTGTCAGTTAAGTCAGACAGGAGAGGGGTGTCAGTAAAGTGACACAGGAGAGGGGTGTCAGTAAAGTGAGACAGGAGAGAGGTGTCAGTAAAGAGAGACAGGAGAGAGGTGTCAGTAAAGTGACACAGGAGAGGGGTGTCAGTAAAGTGACACGGGAGAGGGGTGTCAGTAAAGTGACACGGGAGAGAGGTGTCAGTAAAATGACACAGGAGAGGGGTGTCAGTAAAGTGACACAGGATAGGGGTGTCAGTAAAGTGACACAGGATAGGGGTGTCAGTAAAGTGAGACAGGAGAGAGGTGTCAGTAAAGAGAGACAGTAGAGGGGTGTCAGTAAAGTGACACAGGAGAGGGGTGTCAGTAAAATGACACAGGAGAGAGGTGCCAGTAAAGAGAGACAGTAGAGGGGTGTCAGTAAAGTGACACAGGAGAGAGGTGTCAGTAAAGTGAGACAGGAGAGGGGTGTCAGTAAAGTCAGACAGGAGAGGGGTGTCAGTAAAGTGAGACAGGAGAGGGGTGTCAGTAAAGTGAGACAGGAGAGGGGTGTCAGTAAAGTGAGACAGGAGAGGGGTGTCAGTTAAGTGAGTCAGGAGAGTGGTGTCAGTAAAGTGAGACAGGAGAGCGGTGTCAGTAAAGTGAGACAGGAGAGGGGTGTCAGTTAAGTGACACAGGAGAGGGGTGTCAGTAAAGTGAGTCAGGAGAGGGGTGTCAGTAAAGTGAGTCAGGAGAGGGGTGTCAGTAAAGTGAGTCAGGAGAGGGGTGTCAGTAAAGTGAGTCAGGAGAGGGGTGTCAGTTAAGTCAGACAGGAGAAGGGTGTCAGTAAAGTGGAAAGAACACCTCATCTTTCCTCCATCATTTGCTCTCCCAGAAACTCAGCCAGAGTGACCACTGTGTTGGCAAGTGCATAAACGGCGGGAAGAGATGGAGAGAAAGATGGTGTGTGTGTGTAGGGGAGATTTGATTAGATTTTTTATGTGATTTATTGGGATCCCAATTAGCCGACGCCAATGGGGACAGCTAGTCTTAATGGGGTCCAACATGACAGACAAAATACTTTGCAATGTACATACATTTAAATACATTAACATAAGTCTGTGTCTCAGTGCTGTGTGTCAGTGCTGTGTGTTAGTGCTGTGTGTTTGTCAGTGATGTGTGTGCGTGTGTGTGTGTGTGTGTGTGTGTGTGTGTGTGTGTGTGTGTGTGTGTGTGTGTGTGTGTGTGTGTGTGTGTGTGTGTGTGTGTGTGTGTGTGTGTCAGTGCTGTGTGTAAATTGACTATGCAAAAAATTTTAGAATTTCCAACACATTAATATTTTTTATAAAACACAAAGTGATGCAGTAAGTTTTCCTCAACTCTTAGCCAAGAAAGACTGGCATGCATAGTATTTATATCAGCCCTCTGATTACATTGAAGAGCAAGACGTGCCGCTCTGTTCTGGGCCAGCTGCAGCTTAACTGGGTCTTTGTTCGCAACACTTGACCACATGACTGGACAATAATCAAGATAAGATAAAACTAGAGCCTGCAGGACTTTTTAAAATGTGGTGTCAAAAAAGGCAATCTAAAGGTAACGGCAAGTAATTACGTCTTCTCAACTGGTTCAAACAGCCACACCATTAATTACAAAATTCAGCTGAGGTCTAGAACTTAGGGAATGATTTGTACCAAACACAATGCTCTTAGTTTTAGAGATGTTCAAGGACCAGTTTATTGCTGGTCACCTATTTAAAAAATGGTCTAAAACTCTTTGTTATTAAAGGTTTCAGTGACTTCATTAGCTGTGGTTACTGATGCGTACGTAGTTGAATCATCAGCATACATGGACACAAATGCTTTGTTTAATGCCAGCGGCAGGTCATTGTTAAAAAATGGGGAGATGGGGAGAGCAAGAATTTGGGGGGTAGAGAGGAAGTGTGAGAAGATGAGAGGGAGGATGAGAGAAAGAAAGGGAAAGAAGATGGGGGAAGTTGTATTGGAGAGAAAGATGACAAAGGGAGAGAGAGAAGGAGAGAGAAGGAGAGAGAAGGAGAGAGAGAGAAAGAGAGAGAGAGAGAGAGACAGGGAGAGACAAGGAGAGAGAATGAGAGAGAGGGAGAGAGAAGGAGAGAGAGAGAGAGAGAGAGAGAGAGAGAGAGAGAGAGAGGAGAGAGAGAGAGAGAGAGAGAGCGAGAGACAGGGAGAGACAGGGAGAGACAAGGAGATAGAAAGGGAGAGAGAGGGAGAGAGAGAGAGAGACAGGGAGAGACAAGGAGAGATAATGAGAGAGAGGGAGAGAGAAGAAGAGACTGAGATTCACACACTGAGTTCTTCCCTGTCATTTGTTGATTTCACCCTGTCAGTGATGACATCTCACAGTGATTTCTGTGATAACTATCGATCTGATCAGGCATATCCGTGGTCACCACAGCCGAGGTCCTTCCTTCCAACTGTGGGAAACTTCTTTAGATATGAATCAAACCAGCTTAGAGACAGGCTCTCCCTTTCTTCTACTACTGTAAGTAATGGTTTAACTCTAAACTACTCTGAGAAAAGGGAAAAAACTACACATTCACTGTCTAGACGTTGTGTTTAATGCATCAAGTTGAAATATGCACTAAATTGAAAGTTGTATATATAGCAAATTACATACTGCACTTAAAGGGATATCAGTAAGTGTGACACACATTCTTGTCTGTTTACAGATGGTGTGGTGGGATAGAGGGAGTACAGAGGGAGAGGGAGGGAGAGCAGAGGGAAAAGAGGGAGGGAGAGCAGAGGGAGACAGAGGGAGAGGGAGGGAGAGCAGAGGGAGAGCAGAGGGAGAGGGAGGGAGGAGAGGGAGATGGAGGGAGGAGAGCAGAGGGAGAGCAGAGGGAGAGGGAGGAGAGCAGAGGGAGAGGGAGGAAAGCAGAGGGAGAGCAGAGGGAGAGGGAGGGAGGAGAGGGAGACGGAGGGAGGAGAGCAGAGGGAAAGGGAGGAGGGCAGAGGGAGAGCAGAGGGAGAGGGAGGAGAGCAGAGGGAGAGGGAGGAAAGCAGGGGAGAGGGAGGAAAGGAAGGATATTTTCCCAGGTGGGACCCCGGACAGGCATTCATCTTCACTGTTTGACAGCTTCCCTAAAGTTTCTCAAGAAGCACCGTCTTCAATTATAATGCTTCCCTCAAGCACAACCCCTGTGCTGAATGTTGGGGGTGCTGGCGTGGTGGGGAGGTTTGGGGGTCTCTGGGGGGGATAATGGGGGTACTGGAGGTAGGATGGGGGTCCTTTTTGACCTGTTTCATGAGGGGTGGTAAGGAGGGAACCTTGCTCGAGGGTTAGAGAGGATTATTGGTGTCAAAAAGAGCATCTCTTTATTACAAACAGACATGGGAAAATGGTGCCTGACCAAAAATGCAGTGTTTACAAAGATTATTTGAAAGTGCATTGACGTTTTCAGCAGTTTGTCATGTTTTCAATGATTCAAGTTCTGTACTAGTGAGTTGACAAAGCAACTAGACAGACAGATGGTGCTGGGATGGTGGCTGATTTTACAGGCTCCTGACCAGTTACACCATGTTCTGTTATTTTGCCCTGAACTTTTGTGTACACAATGTTTCCGCCATTGTTTTCTATGGCTGAAAATAACTTATGGACATCAGAACAGCGATCCCTAACACCCTGATGAAACTACGATATAGAGGCCAACATGGGGACACCCTGATGAAACTACGATATAGAGGCCCGACGCAGGGGCACCCTGATT
>NC_042973.1:4641991-4654491 GCF_901001165.1 Salmo trutta | reverse complement strand
TGATTGAGACTGCACTGATTCTGCTGACAGCTAACGCTGAGGTCTAGGTTGAGCAGTTGTCTAGCTTATGTTTTGAATTCCGGCAGCTTAAAAAAAAACACTTGGACATTTGCACACATTGATATTAAAGACATAGTCTTGGTAACGATATTAGATAAAAAATTTTTTTGTCACACGTCATATTCCAAATCCTACGAAAATAACACAAACGTGTTGAAATGCTTAATACACTCTCAGAGATGATTTAAACATGATGCGCAAAACAGAGCTAAGGGAAATAAAAACCAAAGCACGGATTGCTGTCATACCTCCTCGAATAGATTGCTTACGGGGGGTGGGGGGGGAAACAAAACAATTTAAATGTAGTAATTTGGGTATACTATCCCTTTTAACAGAGCATAACAGAGGACAACAAGTATTACTGTATCAACATATTAGACATGAACTCTGGAAACATGAGAAAATAGATAACTTTAAGTAAAAACATTGAAATTTTAAATGGAAAAGTAAATTAAAACACGTCTGCAAAAGAACATGATTGGAAGCAGGGCCTTACGGGGTATATACGTTTACATGGCCATCCTGGAAATTTGATATTTATATAACAGACTTTAATTCAAATTTTCTATACTATCATTTTCTGGAGTTGCCCCCGACAACCAGAGCCCGTTTTACCCGTTAAACAGCAGACGGGTGGTAGAGGTATCTTCAGTGAACCAGCCATGAACTCGTCATCCATCTTCAGACATCAAATAGTCGCGGACAAGAGCGACCATGGCGATTGGATACACCCATCTGATGGATCCAATCGCTAGCTGGTGTATTTGGGGGCCTCCTCGTAAGGTAAGATGGAATAGAATATATTTGTTTCGAAGGGGGGGTGTGTGTGTGTGTGTGTGTGTGTGTGTGTGTGTGTGTGTGTGTGTGTGTGTGTGTGTGTGTGTGTGTGTGTGTGTGTGTGTGTGTGTGTGTGTGTCTGTGTGTGTGTGTTCCTGAATGCAGGCTGATCTCAGTCAGTTGAAAGGCAGTCATGCTCTGTGTCACACACAGACAGACACATACACCTCTTCATTCATAAATTAATGACCCAAAGTTACACACACACACACGCACGCACGCACGCACACACACACACACACACACACACACACACACACACACACACACACATACACGTGCACAGAAACACACTCACAGACACTCACTCACACACTCACACACTCACACACACACACACAAACACACACACACACACACACACACACACACACACACACACACACACACACACACACACACACACACACACACACACACACACACACACACACACACCTCTAAACAATGTCAACAATCCCAACAAGTCATTCAGATCCAAGATCCAAGATTCCATTACCATGGAAATTCATCTAATTTAACCTTAACCCTACCCCTAACCCTACCACTAACCCTACCCTACCACTAACCCTATCCCTATCCCTAGCCTACCACTAACCCTATCCCTAACCCTAGCCTACCCATACCACTAACCCTATCCCACCACTAACCCTATCCTAACCCTACCACTAACCCTACCCTACCACTAACCCTATCCTAACCCTACCCTACCACTACCCATACCACTAACCCTATCCTAACCCTATCCTAACCCTACCCTAACCCTATCCTAACCCTATCCTAACCCTAACCCTAACCCTAACCCTACCCTAACCCTACCCATAACCTAAACCCTACCCCTACCCCTAACCCTATCCCTACCCTACCCTATCCCTACCCTCCCCCTACCCCTAACCCTAACCCTACCCATTACCCTACCCCTTACATCTAACCCCTACCCTACCCTACCCCTACCCCTACCCCTAACCCTCACCCTACCCATCACCCTACCCATTACCCTACCCTAACCCTAACCCTAGGATACCCCTACCCCTCCCCCTACCCCTACTCTACCCTATCCCTACCATATCCCCACCCTACCCCACTCCTACCCCTAACCCTACCCTAACCCTACCAAATACCCTACCCTAACCATAAACCTAACCCTACCCTAACCCTAAGCTTAACCCTACCCCTACCACAACCCCTATCCCTAACCCTACCCATCACCCTACCCATTACCCTACCCTAACCTTAACCCTAGGCTACCCCTACCCCTACTCTACCCTATATTATCCTATCCTATCCCTACCCTACTATACCCTACCCTACCCCTACCCCTACCCCTATCCCTAACCCTACCCATTACCCTACCCATTACCCTACCCTAACCCTAACCCTAACCCTAGGCTACCCCTACCCCTACCCCTACCCCTACTCTACCCTATCCCTACCCTACCCTACCCCTACCCCTACCCCTAACCCTACCCTAAACTCTACCCTAACCATAAACCTAACCCTACCCTAACCCTAAGCGTAACCCTACCACTACCCCTATCCCTTACAGCTGGCCCCTCAGAAAACAAATGCATATTTTCTTCACTGTGAGACTCTGGCCCTGGTCGAAAACTTCAGAAAGCCATTCTTTCTGTATACCTTCCTTGTGATCAAATATATGAAGTTGGTTGGATTAGTTTACCTCAAGGAAACCATGAAGGGAGTATGCATTTCTATAGTACCCGAACAGGGGCCTCTGCTGGGGGTTGGGCAGGAGAATATAGGGTCCTATCACGTGAACAGATGTGTGTGGACCCCAGGAAGTGTAGCTGCTGCTATCACAACAGCTGCTGGCGATCCTAATAAAATACCCCCCAAAAATACCAAAAAAATAAGAGAGGGGACATTGGAGACAGGCGCCAAGAGACCCAAGAGTGGGGACCTGAGATGAGTAATGGAAAGAGAGTGGAACGGATCGATACGTTATAATATTAACAACGATCCTCCCTCATTGTGCCCAGGGAGACAAATCTATTAAAGATCCGTGCCATCGTCCTGAAGCCATCGATGCATAAAAGAGAGAGTGGGAGAATACAGAAACAAAAAAAAGGCTATTTTCTGAGACACTGCCAAAATGTTGTGTGAAATAACAGATAACACTGTGTCAGTTGATATTCGTGCTTGTCATTGTGTGACGGGAAGTGGAGGAATCGCTTTTTTTTTTGTTGCTCTGTCTGGCTAACGATTAACTCATTCTATTATCACCTCGTGGAATGGGTCGGCCAGCGAAAGGATTCCTACTGTGACATTGATCAAGAATCCATTTACTGAGGAATATTGACAAACATATTATTTTTGTTGGAATGGCAGCCTTTTATAGAGACAACCCTCATTTTGACAACACTTATTGCAAGCGTTTAAAGTCACCTTTATGCTGGAAAACGAACCCCCTTGGAAAATGGGGCCTTTGTTAGTTGAAAATCCAACGTTTTTGTGCAACCCGAGGGACATTTGTCTAAAACCAGCAAAAGTAATAGGAACAGGATTGTGAAGGAAGACAAAAGAAGAGCCCTGTGAAGTGTGGCCATTGTCTCCGAAAGATTAAAAGTCCTGGCTCACATAATCTCCTGACAGAAAGGGGAGGCGAGAACAAAATGCGTCTCTTCTTCTCTGATGGCATGTGCATGCTGCTCTCTCTGCAGCTCTCTTCTCAGGACCAGGATGAGACTGGTCTCTCTGCAGCTCTCTTCTCAGGACCAGGATGAGACTGCTCTCTCTGCAGCTTTCTTCTCAGGACCAGGATGAGACTGCTCTCTCTGCAGCTTTCTTCTCAGGACCAGGATGAGACTGCTCTCTCTGCAGCTTTCTTCTCAGGACCAGGATGAGACTGCTCTCTCTGCAGCTTTCTTCTCAGGACCAGGATGAGACTGCTCTCTCTGCAGCTCTCTTCTCGGGACCAGGATGAGACTGCTATGCCTACAGCTCTCTTCTCGGGACCAGGATGAGACTGCTATGCCTACAGCTCTCTTCTCGGGACCAGGATGAGACTGCTCTGTCTGCAACTCTCTTCTCGGGACCAGGATGAGACTGCTCTCTCTGCAGCTCTCTTCTCAGGACCAGGATGAGACTGCTATGCCTACAGCTCTCGTCTCGGGACCAGGATGAGACTGCTCTGTCTGCAACTCTCTTCTCGGGACCAGGATGAGACTGCTATGCCTACAGCTCTCTTCTCGGGACCTAGATGAGACTGCTCTGTCTGCAACTCTCTTCTCGGGACCAGGATGAGACTGCTATGCCTACAGCTCTCTTCTCGGGACCAGGATGAGACTGCTCTGTCTTCAACTCTCTTCTCGGGACCAGGATGAGACTGCTATGCCTACAGCTCTCTTCTCGGGACCTAGATGAGACTGCTCTGTCTGCAACTCTCTTCTCAGGACCAGGATGATACTGAGGCAGAATAGTAAAGTGCCTGTCTTGATGTGGCACATGTGGAATATTCATTACGAAGAAAGACCATGCACACACGCATGGAAGAAGATTCCCCTTGACAAGGATGAATGAGGGAGATATGGTCAGTTGTGGTTGGCTGAGATGGGGGTGTTGGTCTCTGCAGCCCCCTGGACCAGTAACCCACCCCCACTTCCCCATTTCAACCCCCAATGAAAAACCCAAAGCATTTTCCCATGTACGAACAGTGAAGAAAACATAGGCTAATGTTCACTGTGCGTGATCTTCCAAAAACCCTGGGTCAGCGATTCCTCACCACCCTCGATGACACCGCCCTCCCCCCCACACACACACACGTAGTGATACAAATAGGTCTGGACTTACCCTTTCCACCCTGACACAGTCCCACGGACCCCCTGCAACCTGCCAACTGTACATTCTGATGGTTTCTGATCTTGACCTCACATGTTTTAGTGCCAACAGTGTTGCATGGAGGAATCAGCTTAAGTGAAAGGACCCTCCCCTTCCCCCCCACCACCTCTCGTGGCCCCCACCTGGCCCGCCCAGGCTGTAGAAAGGGATCGGGTTCCCCTCCAGATGTGTGGCCCCCGGGGTCCCAGGCTCTGGGAGTGTGTGCGTAGGGCAGGCTCTGGTGCTGGTGGCCCCGCTCACCCAGGAATGTCACACTCGCTGGCACTTGACGCCACAGGCCTGTCAGGATGACGAATGGCCCCCCCGATGCCTATGTGGTGTGGATCCCTGCCCTCCATAACTCCCTCGCTCCCCTTCTCCAACCCCCCCAATCCTCATGCTCTCTACCCCCACCCTTGGGACCACATGGGGACGTCCTGAGGCTCAACCCCAGCCATCACTCAACCTCCAAGGTCTTTATTAGTTTTTATTTTAAGCGTCAGTAGTTCAGCAACACCACAAGCGTCAGACATCCAGCAGCGTACGTAGATGTGGTACGGCGACCAACCGCGATTGAGCATCCTTCTCCGACGGTCACTGGGCGGATTGGGATTCAGTTCAAAGGACTCAGCTCAGGCAACTCGGTGTCGACGTAAGCACTGGCTATTCACACTCCATTGATACTGCAATTAATAGGACTGTTGTGCTTATCGGATTTCTCCGGCTCAAGTTTAATTTTTAATGACGCCAAAAAGCGGTGGGAGATTACATTTCTTTCCTTAACCTGAATGGAAGGCTAATCCCATTTTTCGGACACTTAAGTGTAACGCCACTTTTATAGCAAAATTTGAGCTAATGTCAACAGTCCAGAGAATCCAGACTTAGGCCAGACAATGGTTACATTGACGTAGCACTATTACACCCAGGAATCTTCAGCACTTGAATCTTTAACAGATCGGTGTCCGGTGTTACGACTAGAGATGGAAGACCGAAGACTTGTCGTTACTTTAAGACGTGCGAAGTCCCACCAAACATCGGATTGGTTTCACACGTCGACGGGTGCTAATTTATGTTAACCGCCCGGAGCCACAGTTAAATTCCAATCAATAAAGCAGTCCAGGGGTTGAGAGGTTGACCTGTCCAGGAAATCAAGTCCCCCCCTCCGTGCTTAACAAATCAGAATCTTGGCACTGTCTCCCATGAATGGTGGAAATGTCTAACCTCTAAAATTTAAGGCCTTTCAAAGCAAGCCACATTATAAGCATGGTCAGAAATCCTGAAATCCAATTTTCTTGCATCTCCACTTTTCCCAGTAGTGTGATGATTGGAGTAAATGGGAGAGAACGTGTGCTATTTGTTATCCATGGGAAGATGTGCCACAGCTTCGGCTCATAATTTTTTCCAGAAACAAAATCATTCCATTCCGGAGAAATAGTATTCCACCCCACTGAAGGACAGACCCTTCCCGAGACAGATGAGACATACCACCTACAGAAAGACAGACCATTCCCCAGACAGATGAGACATGCCACCTACAGAAAGACAGACCATTCCCCAGACAGATGAGACATGCCACCTACAGAAAGACCCTTCCCCAAACAGATGAGACATACCACCTACAGAAAGACAGACCATTCCCCAGACAGATGAGACATACCACCTACAGAAAGACAGACCATTCCCCAGACAGATGAGACATACCACCTACAGAAAGACAGACCCTTCCCCAGACAGATGAGACATACCACCTACAGAAAGACAGACCCTTCCCCAGACAGATGAGACATGCCACCTACAGAAAGACCCTTCCCCAGACAGATGAGACATACCACCTACAGAAAGACAGACCATTCCCCAGACAGATGAGACATACCACCTACAGAAAGACATACCCTTCAACAGCCAGACAGACGAGACATGCCAAAAATCTCTCTTCATTCCCTCCACGCACACACACACACACGTACGCACACACACACACACACGTACATACGCACACACACAAGCAGTCATGCACACACACACACAAACACACACGTGACACACTCTCTCCCTATCTATTTCGTTCTCTCTCCCTCTCTCTTGCTCTCTCTCTCTCTCTCTCTCTCTTTCTCTCTCACACACACACAGCACACACATTTTCCCAGGGTGCATCTGCTGCGCATTAGACACATATATCAACACATGGTCTCTTACCGTCACTGCCGAGGCCCCAGACAGTTTTAGAATATAAAGGACACGGCGGCCAAATAAATGCTGAAAAATGTGTCTGTTTAGGACCCTAACTAGACAGTTACGACTGTTGTCATGGGCTGTTGCTCTCAACAGACTCAGGGGAAATGACACTCCTCTTCACAATGGATGGACACAACACACGTCCTCCAAGTTCCCAAACAAAGCGTTAAACACCGTTTCTGTTGGGGGTTAGGACAGGTGGTCTTAGCACTAGGAATAGCAGTAGGAATAGCAGTAGGAATAGCAGTAGGAATAGCACTAGGAATAGCACTAGGAATAGCACTAGGAATAGAACAAGGAATAACACTAGGAATAGCACTAGGAATAACACTAGGAATAGAACAAGGAATAACACTAGGAATAGCACTAGGAATAGCACTAGGAATAGCACTAGGAATAACACTAGGAATAGCACTAGGAATAGCAGTAGGAATAGCAGTAGGAATAGCAGTAGGAATAGCACTAGGAATAGCACTAGGAATAGCACTAGGAATAGAACAAGGAATAACACTAGGAATAGCACTAGGAATAGCACTAGGAATAGCACTAGGAATAACACTAGGAATAACACTAGGAATAACACTAGGAATAGCACTAGGAATAACACTAGGAATAACACTAGGAATAACACTAGGAATAACACTAGGAATAACACTAGGAATAGCACTAGGAATAACACTAGGAATAACACTAGGAATAACACTAGGAATAGCACTAGGAATAACACTAGGAATAGCACTAGGAATAACACTAGGAATAGCACTCAGACATGAAACACTGGCAGGGCACACATGCACCACACACACACACACACACACACACACACACACACACACACACACACACACACACACACACACACACACACACACGTACCACACACGTACCACACACGTACCACACACATACAGTACACACACACACACACCACACACTCAAACACAGACAGGTCTGTGTTTCCGACTGCATTTCTACACGCCAAGTAAACATGACCACATGTGCCAAGGCAGATATTATTACACACCTGTCTCACCCTAACCCAAAACAACTCTATCTAACTCTATGTAACCCTGTCTAACCCTAAATAACTCTATCTAACTCTATGTAACCCTATCTAACCCTAAACAACTCTATCTAACTCTATATAACCCTATCTAACCTAAATAACTCTATCTAACTCTATCTAACTCTATGTAACCCTATCTAACCCTAACCCAAAACAACTCTATCTAACTCTATGTAACCCTATCTAACCCTAACCCAAAACAACTCTATCTAACTCTATGTAACCCTATCTAACCCTAACCCAAAACAACTCTATCTAACTCTATGTAACCCTATCTAACCCTAACCCAAAATAACCCTATCTAACCCTAACCCAAAACAACTCTATCTAACTCTATGTAACCCTATCTAACCCTAACCCAAAACAACTCTATCTAACTCTATGTAACCCTATCTAACCCTAACCCAAAACAACTCTATCTAACTCTATGTAACCCTATCTAACCCTAACCCAAAATAACCCTATCTAACCCTAACCCAAAACAACTCTATCTAACTCTATGTAACCCTATCTAACCCTAACCCAAAACAACTCTATCTAACTCTATGTAACCCTATCTAACCCTAACCCAAAACAACTCTATCTAACTCTATGTAACCCTATCTAACCCTAACCCAAAATAACTCTATCTAACTCTATGTAACCCTATCTAACCCTAACCCAAAATAACTCTATCTAACTCTATGTAACCCAAACCCAAAATAACTCTATCTAAATCTATGTAACCCTATCTTACCCTAACCCCAAATAATTATATCTAACTCTATGTAACACTATCCCAAAATAATTATATTTAACCCTATGTAACCCTAACACGTGCAGGTGTTTGCACACATGCATATACACACACACTCTCATTCAAATAAACACAAACATACATGGGCATTGCTGTTATGATTTCAGTTGTCCTAGATGTCCTTTGTTTTAAATTTATTTATTATTTATTTTGCATTGTTGTTTGCTGTTTTCTTCTGTCTTTTCCTTTTTTCTCTTTAGTTCATTCTCTTGGTTGTTGGTGCATTGGGGAGTTCTGTGGGGGGGATCTTGGAGGGTTTTTTGGCCTGGTGGTAGATCGGTCAACATGCCCTTGAGCAGGGCATTGACCCTGGATGCTTCTGTGTGTCACTCTGAATGGGAATCTGTTGGATAACTGGTATGATGTAGTTATTGAGCGGCTTCACTGTAGGTATATTATATGTTTTGAATATTCAATAAACAAATAAAAACATAAAATGAATAAATAAAAACCTAAGTCTATGTATCCTATCTAACCGTAACTCTATCTTGTTTCCCTTGAGAGTAGAAGAAGAAGTACAAATCCGACAACCTCTTCACTAAAGAACAGCAGGCCCGAGTATCGGTGTTTCAACCGTAGCACAACACCCAACTAATAAGCACCCATCTGTTTATATTGAGAGCCCACTGGGCCCAAACTACGCCGGCCAGGGGGTCAGTCCTGAGGGCAAGGAGTGGGCCGGTCTGGACGGCGAAGGTGGAATTCTCGGATGATGGGATCTAGAATGTCGTCCACCGGAACCCAACACCTCTCCTCTGGACCGTACCACTTCCATCCCACCAGGTACTGGAGCCGACCCGCACAATGTCGGGATTCCAGGAGGATTCTGACGGCATAGGCGGGACTTCCCTTGATATCCAGGGGATGCAGAGGGGTGTCGTGGTGGACGGCTTCAGCCAGGGGACCAGGAACCACCGGCCTGAGGAGGGAAACATGAAAGAAGGTGAGATCCGGTAATTAGTGGGGAGCTGTAGGTTAGCTCATTGACCCTCCGGAGGACCTTGAACGGCCCCACAAACCGGGACCTCAACTTCTTACAGGACAGGCGGAGTGGGAGGTTCTTGTTTGAGAGCCAGATGCAATCACCAGTATTGAACACGGGAGTCTCACTGCGGTGGCGATCCGCCTGCTCCTTCTGACGGCGGACGGTGCACTGGAGCCTCACGTGGGCGTTGTTCCAAACCTCTTCTTCACTCCTGAACCAATCATCCACTGCAGGGGCTTCGGTCTGGCTTGGGGTCCACGGCGCCAGGGCTGGCTGATAACACAGAGCACACTGGAAGGGAGTCAGCCCGGTGGAGGAGTGACACAATTAATTCTTAGCATACTCTGCCCAGGGAAGGAATTGGGCCCACTCCCCCTACCGGTCCTGGCAGAGACTCCCCAGCTCCTGGTTCATCCTCTCCACCTGCCTGTTAGACTGAGGCCAGTACCCCAGAAGTGAGGTTGACCGTGTACCCCCAGTTTCTCCATGAAGGCTTTCCATACTCGTGACGTGAATTTGGGACTACGGTCGGAGACGATGTAATCCAGAAGGCCATAGTGCCGGAAGTCCTGCTGGAACAGTGCCTCAGTGACCTGGAGAAAGGCAGGGAGACCAAAGAGAGGGATAAAACGACATGATTTAGAGGATCTGTCCACAACCGCCGTTATGGTGTTGAAACCATCAAAGGAGGGAAGATCAGTGACAAAATCAATGGAAAGATGAGACCAGGGACGCTGAGGCACAGGAAAGGGAAGGAGATTCCCTGATGAAGCATGCACACACGGAACAGCAATAGATGTGGCGAGTGACGTCCTTTGCCAAACTTGGCTACCAGTACTTTTTGGTACCGGTGATACCTGGATGTCCAGCGACGACAGCTTTGTGCGCTCAGGTCCGGAGCCGGTTCCCTCTTCAGGGCCTGGCGAATATCCACATCTACGTCCCAGACCATGGGTGCTATGACTCGAGAGGGTGAAATTATGGGTGCACTCAGGGCAGTAACCTCTCCCGAATCGCATAGAGACGTGACAGGGCATTGGCTTAGTGTTCTTTGAACCTGGGCGATATGTCAGAGTGAAGTCAAATCGAGTAAAAAAAAAAGTGCCCACCTTGATTGACGTGGGTTTAGCCACCTTGCTGTCCATATGTACTCCAGGTTCCGATGGTCAGTGAGGATGATGAATGGGTCCTTGGCGCCCTACAGCCAGCGTCTCCTCTCCTCTAGTGCAAACTTCACCGCCAGGAGCTCCCGATTGCCGACGTCATAGTTCCTCTCTGTGGGAGACAGTTTCTTTGAGTAATATGCACATGGATACAATTTCTGTGCATAACCTTGTCGTTGGGATAGGACAGCCCCCACGCCCACTTCTGAAGCATTCACATCCAGCACAATGGCAGCGTAGGGTCTGGGTTTTTGAACAATGGGGTAGAGGTGAAACATCCTTTCAGTAGGCGGAAGGCTTTGTCAGCTGCAGGACTCCACCCCAACTTACGGGAGGAGAGAGGTGAGAGGAGAGGTGATAAAGCTAAAGTTCTTGATGAAACAGCGGTAGAAGTTGGCAAACCCCAAAAACCGTTGTAACCCTTTTATAGTGGTTGGGACTGGCCATGACCTGACAGCATCTACCTTCTTACCATCCATCATCACTCCTTGCGGGCTGATCTGATATCCCAGAAAGGAGACAGCCCCCTGGTGGAATTGGCACTTCTCCGACCTTGACATACAGGTGGTTGGCCAGGAGGCGCTCCAGGACTACTCGGACGTGAGCGATGTGATTATCCAAGGTAGCTGAGTAGACCAGGATGTCGTCGATATACATAACCACCTGGTGTCTGAGCATGTCACGGAAATCCTTGTTCCGCCTGACTGACCTGCCCAAAGTAAACTGAAGAGAAATGAAAATTAATGAAGAGGACGCGCACCTGCTAGTATCGCTTTCCTATTGAACATACTTCTTTCCGTTTGAAATATTATAGTTTAACCTCTCTTGGGTAGGGGGCAGTATTTTGAATTTTGGATGAATGAGGTGCCCAATGTAAACGGCATGTTACTCAGGCCCAGAAGCTAGGATATGCATATGCATATGTATTGGATAGAAAACACTCAAAAGTTTCCAAAAGTGTTAAAATAATGTCTGTGAGTATAAGAGAACTGATATGGCAGGCAAAAACCTGAGGAAAATCCATCCAGGAAGTGGGATATTTTTGATGTGGGTACTTTTCTATTGAATGCTTATACAGTATCTGTTGGGTTAAGGCCCAGATTGAAGTTCCTATGGCTTCCACTAGATGCCAACAGTCTTTAGACATTGTTTCAGGCTTGTATTCTGAAAAACAAGGAAGAATGAGACCATTGTGGCAGAATGAACCAGAGCTGTTTTGCGCGCGTGACCGCCGTTCCTTGTTTTTCCTTTCTATTGAAGACGCTATTGTCCGGTTGAAGTATTATCAATTATTTAGACAATAGACAACCTGAGGATTAATTATAAACATCGCTTGACTTGTTTCGACGAACTTTACAGGTACTATTAGGATGTATTCGTCTGCATGTTGTGACCGCCTTTGAGCCAGTGGATTACTGAACAAAATGCGCCAACAAAACTGAGTTTTTGGGACATAAAGAGGTACTTTATCGAACAAAACAAACATTTATTGTGTAACAGGGACTCTTGAGAGTGCAAACATAT
>NC_042973.1:4621991-4636991 GCF_901001165.1 Salmo trutta | reverse complement strand
TAAAAAAAAAAAAAGATTCACATTAAATCTATGCTCCGCTGCCCCACTCACAGAGCCAGTGCCCCCCTGAGGCCTGCTCAGGCAGCAGAGCCTGGGGGCCTGGTTGAAACAGTATTCACAAGACAGGCACTCATGCTGGGGCAGGGGAAGGGTACCGGGCCCTTAATTAACAGTGAGTGGGTTGGTTAGCTCGGGCTTGGCGTGGGTTCCCAGACCAGGAATACTCTATCCCTTTGGTGTTCTGCTCGAAAGGAGGGAGGACAAAGCTCTAAATTCTCAGCTCCACTGCCAAATACACAGACAATAGCTAATAAAAACGTCTTGCAAAAAAATATACATATATAAAAATATACATATACACAAGAGCTCCCAGAGGGTCACAGATATTGCTTGATGAGGCTTAATAAGAGAGTTGGACAGTTGTGGAACATTATTTATTTATTGCTGTCATTCAGTTGATGTAGAGAACAATGGTCTAATTATCCCATCACACCGTCCTCACAGCCGTACAAAACACTGTCCTCACAGCCGTACAAAACACTGTCCTCACAGCCGTACAAAACACTGTCCTCACAGCCGTACAAAACACTGTCCTCACTGCCGTACAAAACGCTGTCATCACAGCTGTACAAAACACTGGCATCACAGCCGTACAAAATACTGTCAACACACCCGTACAAAACGCTGTCCTCACAGTCGTACAAAACACTGTCCTCACAGCCGTACAAAAGGAAAGTTTGTGAAATTGGATAGAAATGTTTACATTTAGTAATGCTATTCATTGTGTTTTGATGCGTCATGAAATGGCCATAACATAATGGTGTCTGGTTTATCATTTGGCCAAATTATTGGATTTAAATTATGCCCAAGGAAATTGGGACCTTGTAATCATAATTGTGATATCTATTGACATAAAGCAAGAACAAGCAGGATTCGTTGTTTTTCACCAAACTTTAAAACTATAGGAGAGCACCACTGTGTACATGCAAAATCCATGCAAAATGATTTGCTATATACAATTCTACATCACGAGAGGATACTTTTGATAGATTTTGTACACATATTTATTACATTTATTACTTTTAACACAACTAAGTTCTGAACTCCATATTCTTACAAGAGTCGTGATTGAGTTTCCTTTAGTAACTTTGTCAAACACCCACGATCATGACTAATCGTCCTTTAAAGGATACATATTATATCGCCTGGAGGAGTTTGTTTTTCTATTTTATCTCTCTCTTTTTTCTGAGAAAGGGAGAACAGATCTCCAATTTGCCCAGTCATGACGGAGGTCAAACTGCAAGTTTGTCGGAGAATGTGTAGAGCCACTCTGGGAAAGAGACGATGGCATTAAGCGATGCATAACCGCCTACCCAGCATGCCTTGCTTAAATGAGACTGGGAAAGTAAGAGGTCAGTGCCACAGCACCGAGAGTATATTATCACCCCCACATCTTCTTTAGTAACAAACACAGCTGTTATGATGGCTTCTCTGCCTGTTGTTTGGCTGGTCATTCAATGATGCTTCTTACAGCCCTGCCTGTTGTTTGGCTGGTCATTCAATGATGCTTGTTACAGCCCTGCCTGTTGGATAGAAAAGCATGTTGCAAGCTGCTGACTGTCGTTGTGGAGAGATCATGCCATTATAGTGGAAAATAATGTATTCTGATCCAAAACTGAAATAGAAAAAAACTGACAGGTAAAGGAAATACGATTGAGAGGTATTTCAAGCCTAGAAACTCTGAGCACTTGATATCTCACATGCGTGTTCTGTATTTGTAGGTTGTGGACTGCTGTGAAATGGACTGCTGTGAAATGAAATGAACTGCTCTGAAGTGGACCGCTCTGAAGTGGACCGCTGTGAAGTGGACTGCTGTGAAGTGGACTGCTGTGAAGTGAAATGAACTGCTCTGAAGTGGACTGGTGTGAAGTGGACTGGTGTGAAGTGGACTGGTGTGAAGTGGACTGCTCGGAAGTGGACTGGTGTGAAGTGAACTGGTGTGAAGTGAACTGGTGTGAAGTGGACTGCTGTGAAGTGAAATGAACTGCTCTGAAGTGAAGTGAACTGGTGTGAAGTGGACTGGTGTGAAGTGAAATGAACTGCTCTGAAGTGAACTGGTGTGAAGTGGACTAGTGTGAAGTGGACTAGTGTGAAGTGGACTGGTGTGAAGTGGACTGCTATGAAGTGGACTGGTGGGAAGTGAACTGGTGTGAAGTGGACTGGTGTGTCTTGGCATGCTCTCCACCAGACTTTCACATTGATGTTGGGTGACTTTATACCACTCCTGGTGCAAAAATTCAAGCAGATCGGCTTTGATGGCTTGTGATCATCCTGGATCGGTGATGACCTGGGGGTGCTTCAGCAAGGTTGGAATCGGGCAGATTTGTCTTTGTGAAGGACGCATGAATCAAGCCACTGACAAGGTTGTCCTGGAAGAAAACTTGCTTCCATCTGCTCTGACAATGTTCCCTAACTCTGAGGATTGGTTTTCCCAGCAGGACAATGCTCCATGCCACACATCCAGGTCAACCAAGGTGTGGATGGAGGACCACCAGATCAAGACCCTGTCATGGTCAGCCCAATCTCCAGACCTGAACCCCATTGTAGCTGAGGACCACCAGATCCTGTCATGGCCAGCCCAATCTCCAGACCTGAACCCCATTGTAGCTGAGGACCACCAGGTCAAGACCCTGTCATGGCCGGCCCAATCTCCAGACCTGAAACCTATTAAAAACCTCTGGAATGTGATCAAGAGGAAGATGGATGGTCACAAGCCATCAAACAAAGCCGAGCTACTTGAATTTTTGCACCAGGAGTGGCATAAATTCACCCAACATCAACGTGAAAGACTGGTGGAGAGCATGCCAAGACACATGTAAGCTGTGATTGCAAATCAGGGTTATTCCACCAAATATTGATTTCTGAACTATTCCTAAGTTTAAAACATTAGTATTGTGTTCTTTAAAAATGAATATGAACTTATTTTCTTTGCATTATTCGAGGTCTGAAAACACTGCATCTTTTTTGTTATTTGACCAAATAAAAGCTCTAAATGACGATATATTTATTTGGAATTTGGGACAAATGTTGTCAGCAGTTTATAGAATAAATCAAAATGTCAATTTTACCCAAACACAGACCTATAAATAGTACAACCAGAGAAAGTGATAATTTTGCAGAAGTCTATTCATTTTTTCCAGAGCTGTATATTGTGTGATCCTGTTTGTAAAACAAGTCAGGTTTTTTTGAGTATGGATTCAGTTCCACCAAGGATGGCGAGCCACCCGAACCCAGGACATCGATAAGAAGATTTGCATGCAAAGATTTATTTTCCTTGGAGGACACTGAATTTGCACTGCCAGTACTACGGTGTGGTAGGATTATTTGTTGCAAGATATCATTGCATCATACATTTCAATGTGACTGTCATAAGAACACACCGCATTTAAGCACCTTACAGTGTTAATTGATTGGCACAGTCACTCACATTGGATTTGATCTCATAGCGGTTTATAAGTCAGTATTTGTCAATTGGTTTTGTGTTTTTCTGTGGATACATGTTTATTGTATTGCTATTGAACTTTGAACATTGAAATTGGAGTGATCCTCAGATTAAAATAGATTTGTCTTCACCCTAGTAAACTATAGGGGGGATTTATGGCCAATATCTAAGTCTATTGTGCTGTAGATGTATTGATGTATTGTACAAATTTCACACATCAATATTCACTCAAGATGATCATTTTTTTTGTAGGAATTTGTATTTACTAAATACAAGCCAGGATCCTTTTTCCTAAATTATTCAGTTGTGCGGTTTTCATTTCTCCCTATTGGTCCAGTAGCGAACCAAACTGGTCCAATAGAGTTTAAGCTTCAGAGATAACGACAGACAGCTGTCCCTGATTGAGAACCATACAAAGAAATACACAAAACATAGAAAAAGGAACATAGAATGCCCACCCTAGTCACACCCTGGCCTAACCAAAGTAGATAACAAAACCCTCTCCATGGCCAGGGCGTGACAGTTCCATTCTGACTACTACATTTGTCGTCACATAGGACCACGTGCTGACACAGACCAATCACAAGCCGGCAGACTACGAGGAGGCTCCGGTTTACTCTCTCAGACAGGATGAAAACGACTACATTGACAATGATCCTGTGCATTTTTTTGGTGCCATTCAGCCCCATTTAGCAATATGACACGCTTCAAATTCAAATAGTTCTGGCTTCACGCGCTATCGAGAGCTTTGCACATAATGTAGGTTCACCCTGTATGGCTCTTGCTGCATAGATAAAAACTATTGAGCATTGGCCAGGGAATGAAGAATCAAAGTCAAAAGCATAAGAGTTCAATTGTGTGTCAATCAACCAACGTTATGCCTTAACGGATGGAAAGTTGTCCAGCTGCCACTCCTTCATGGTACAGTCCTCCAACTCTGTAAGCCTCTGGAAGAGTTTGAGCCTGAGAAAAGCCCTTAATAACTGTTTACGAGCAGCTGAGTCACCTTAATGAATGTTCATGGTTAGGGACAGCCTGACGACGGGAAAATCTATTACCAGCACTTTGTTTTGAACCATACTCTACTTCTGTCTGGGCCTGCTCCCTGCTCTCTGCTCTCTGCTCTCTGGTCTCTGCTGTCTGCTCTCAGCTCTCTGGTCTCTGGTCTCTGCTGTCTGCTCTCAGCTCTCTGGTCTCTGCTCTCGTTTCTAGTCTCTCTACTTCTGTCTGGTCTCAGCTCTCTGGTCTCTGCTGTCTGCTCTCAGCTCTCTGGTCTCTGGTCTCTGCTCTCTGCTCTCTGCTCTCGTCTCTAGTCTCTCTACTTCTGTCTGGTCTCAGCTCTCTGCTCTCGTCTCTAGTCTCTCTACTTATGTCTGGTCTCAGCTCTCTTGTCTCTGCTCTCTGCTCACAGGTCTCTCCACTTCTGTCTGGTCTCAGCTCTCTGCTCGCAGGTCTCTCTACTTTTGTCTGGGCCTGCTCTCTGCTCTCTGCTCTCTGCTCGCAGGTCTCTCTACTTCTGTCTGGTCTCAGCTCTCAGCTCTCTGCTATCTGCTCGCAGGTCTCTCTGCCTATACCTGGACCTGCTGTCTGCTCTCTGGTCTCTGCTCTCTGGTCTCTCTCTGGTCTCTCTGCTTCTGTCTGGGCCTGCTCTCAGCTCTCTGATCTCTCTCTGGTCTCTCTCTGGTCTCTCTCTGGTCTCTCTCCGGTCTTTCTGGTCAGGTGAAGCTGAAAAACAGAAAAGCCCAATTCGCAATTTGCGGTCTGGAGCCAAAATCAACCCTGCTCCTTCCTTCTCCTGCAGGTTCTCACTAGGCCATGTGACTGACACACCGAGCAGGCGGCGTCCAGGCAGAGGACTGAGCCCAGCTGTTATGGATACGATGTTGTGCAGTGGTTAGGAAAACAGAATTGGGACACACAACAGTTCTTTATTGTGATCTGGTTGGTGCTGTTTGACTGAAAGTCTTTTTGTCTCATTTTCTGTACAGTTACAGTTTAGGGCCAAGAATGGGTAATGTTATACATAGAATGGGTAATGTTATACATAGAATGGGTAATGTTATACATAGAATGGGTAATGTTATACATAGAATGGGTAATGTTATACATAGAATGGGTAATGTTATAAATATAATGGTAATGTTATACATAGAATGGGTAATGTTATACATAGAATGGGTAATGTTATACATAGAATGGGTAATGTTATACATAGAATGGATAATGTTATACATAGAATGGGTAATGTTATACATAGAATGGGTAATGTTATACATGGAATGGATAATGTTATACATAGAATGGGTAATGTTATACATAGAATGGGTAATGTTATAAATAGAATGGGTAATGTTATACATATAATGGGTAATGTTATACATAGAATGGGTAATGTTATAAATAGAATGGGTAATGTTCTACCATAAGTGTAGACTCTTGATGAATCAGTTTGATATTCTATTGTCCCCCAATGTAAAATCAAATGATAGTAACACATGTTGTGGGTTAAAGTTTTTATAATCTGTAATGAGGGGTAATTGCATTCATTCATATTGTATACTTGCATTGCCCTTTATGCAAAGTAGAAGCTAGCAAGTTTTTTTGGGGGGGGCTTCTCTCAGGAGCTCTTGACCCTTCAACATTAACCCCTCCCCCCAGCAGCCCGTAAACGACCAAAACCATGACGTCTTGTTTACTGTTCGCCGTTAAACGCGAGATGCGACAGCTGTCGCCTCCCTTTCCTCGCTAAACACTGTTTTAACACCATGTCGTTAACTTTAATTTGGGGTTTATGCCTATTGTTTTCCCTTGACACTGTGTATCTCTCCTATAATACCCCTCAGTGGTGGTTGATTTAACGACGCATCGAACTGGTGGCCTCCACCCACTCCCCCACATCCTACACACACATCCGCTTTCTAGCAACTGCCTCTTGTCTCCTCGTTTCTCAACACTAAGGTCCATTATCCAGCCAAGGGAATGCAGGTACTTGAAAATACCAGTCTCTATAGAACTGTGTAGTGTCCTTCCGTGGAAGTGGCAAAGCGGGGAGAAGAGAAAAACCATCTGGAAAGCGAAAGCCTCTTATATGGTTCTCAGTGTGAATCTGGAAAGTGAATGCCTCTCATATGTTTCTCAGTCTGTTTAACCAAAGCAATTACATTAAATCTGACGTGGCTTGTTTTCCTCTGCCATTGGCTTTGAATGGGCCTCAGTGCTCTCCACAATCCATCTGGATCAAAATGAATAAGGGACAATTGCTGCACTTAGATCACTTTGTTATGCGGGAGGGAGGGAGACAGAGAGGGAGACAGAGAGAGAGAGAGAGAGAGAGAGAATGTTTGTAACAAATGGATTGCACGTGTGCCCGACTATAGGAAACCATGGAAGAGCTGCCACACTAATACAATGGGTGTCCAAAGACAATGGTAGATCAGATGTGCGTTGCCGCACTTATAACCACACAAGTCAGTTGAATCCTTTACAAAGCTGTTCCACATACTTCATGAAAAAGACTGAGGTCAAGGTCAATGCAGCAAAAGATAACTTCATTCAGAAGTTTTATTAAAAATTAAAGACAACTGTAAACGACTCAAAGGACCATTAAACATGACTGTTACCTCACTTCCTGTAACAAACGTCATCCATACAGAAACTTGGGCTCGACTACGGTCTTAGAGATCCTCCGTTGTGTTTGTTCAAGGCATGTGTCACTAGAATACTGTGGACTTGGTTCTACATGGTTCCTCATGGTGAACATGTTCTTGGTGACCAGGGTTAACCACAGTCCGTAAAAGATGGAGAAGGGAGAAAGGATGAACGAGGGCACTCTGGAGGACTTTCTCTAGATTACATCCGCCTGACACTCATTTGTACTTTGCACTGGAAACAATTACATTGCTCTTTCTCTGGTGAGAGTTCCAGAGTGAAACCAAGGCCTCTTAATGAGGCAGGATATAGAAGATTATGGATTATGGAGGCATGTTTTTAATAGCACATGGACACGGAAGAGTAGCAACTCTCAGGTTTCTCCACTGGGGATGGGGACATCTTCTCATGGACTCCAGGAATGTATTGGGACCATAATTGGGAATCTCGGAGCACCAATGGAATCATTTGCCAGAATCGCCATTTGTATCGCTATAACAACCAGATTTAGTGAAGGAAGTGTGGAGCTTTTTCCAGGAAAGTCTTCATGTTTGGTATTAATAATGTTGTGGCATTATATGAATATCTGACATTAGGCCAGGGAGAGGACTGGGAGAGTGAAGGATAGAGAGACTGGGAGAGTGACAGGTAGAGGCTGGTACAGTGAAGGGTAGAGAGAGTCAGAGTCAGGAAGGAGAAATGGAGAGGCTGCCTAGCACTTTCTCAGTGAGCTGACATGACTGGACATCTGAGTCATTAAGAACAAATTCTTATTTTCAATGACAGCCTAGGAACAGTGGGTTAACTGCCTTGTTCAGGGGCAGAATGACATATTTTTACCTTGTCAGCTCAGGGATTTGATCTTGCAACCTTTTGGTTACTAGTCCAACGCTCTAACCACTAGGCTACCTGCCCCCCGTGAGCTGACAAGACTGGACGCTTGACTGTTTCTCAGTGAGCTGACAGGACTGGAGGCTTGACTGTTTCTCAGTGAGCTGACAGGACTGGATGCTTGACTAACAGGACTGTTTCTCAGTGAGCTGACAGGACTGGATGCTTGACTGTTTCTCAGTGAGCTGACAGGACTGGACGCTTGACTAACAGGACTGTTTTGACAGTGTCAAATGGTCCATATTACCATTTCACCGCTGGGCTCTTGGGACCCCACATCAGGCCCCGCAAAAGGACTGGTCAGGCTGCAGCTACTCTTCCTGTGGTTTATTATGGATCCCCATTAGTTCCCGCAAAGCTAGCAATTACTCTTCCTGGAGTCCAGCAACATTAAGGCAGTTATATACAGAAGAAAATATGACATAACATTACATTTCATAACACTTTACCCAATACATTTAGTGTATTCCCTCAGACCTCTACTCCACCATCACATATCTACAATACAACATACATGTGTACGTGTGTGTATAGTGCGTGTCTTATGATGTGTATGCGTGTCTGTGCCTGTGTGTGTGTGTGTGTGTGTCTTCACAGTCTCCGCTGTTCCATAAGGTGTATTTGTATCTGTTTTTTAAATCTGATTCTACTGCTTGCATCAGTTACCTGATGTGGAATAGAGTTCCATGTAGTCATGTCTCTATGTAGTACTGTGCACCTCCCATAGTTCTTGGTTTAGGGATTGTGAATAGACCTCTGGTGGCATGTCTTTTGGGGTATGCATGGGGGAACGAGCTGTGTGCTAATAGTTTAAACAGACACCTCTGTGAATTTAGCATGTCAACACTTCTTACAAAAACAAGTTAATGATGAAGTCAATCTCTCTTCCACTTTGAGCCATGTGAGACTTACATGCATGTAATTAATGTTAGCTCTCTGTGTTCTGTCAAGGGCCAGCCGTGCTGCCCTGCTCTGAGCAAATTGTAATTTTCCTAGGTCCCTCTTTGTGGAACCTGACCACACGACTGATATTCCAGGTGTTTCAAAACTAGGGCCTGTAGGACCTGCCTTGTTGATAGTGTTGTTATTAAGAAATCAAATTTGATTTGTCAAGTGCACATGGTTAGCAGATGTTAATGCGAGTGTAGCGAAATGCTTGTGCTTCTAGTTCCGACCATGCAGTAATATCTAACCTAACAATTTCACCACTACCTTATACACACAAGTGTAAAGGAATGAATACGAATATGTACATAAAAATATATGAATGAGTGATGGCCGAACGGCATAGGCAAGATGTAATAGATGGTATAGAGTACAGTATATACATATGAGATGAGTAATGTAGAGCAGCGTGTTGATATGGACAGACTTCTCCCCATCTTAGCTACTGTTGTACCAATATGTTTTGACCATGACAGTGTACAATCCAGGGTTACTCCAAGCAGTTTAGTCACCTAAACTTGCTCAATTTCCACATAATTTTTTACAAGATTTAGTTTATGTTTAGGGTTAGTGAATGATTTGTCCCAAAAACAATGCTTATAGTTTTTTTTTTATATTTAGGACTAACTTATTCCTTACCACCCATTCTGAAACTAACTGCAGCTCTTTATTAATTGTTGCAGTGATTTCACTCGATTCTTGCTTGTGCCAAGAAACACGAGCAATGGACATTAGACCGGTGAAAATCTGTCTTTTTGTCTCATTAGTGCAAATTAAAAATGTTTGGTTCCAACCGCTGTGTCTTCGTGAGGCGCAGAATAGGTGAACCGATGATCTCCGCATGTGTGGTTCCCAACGTGTAGCATGGAGGAGGAGGAGGTGTGATGGTGTGGGGGTACTTTCCTGGTGACACTGTGGGTGATTGATTTAGAATTCAAGGCACACTTAACCAGCATGGCTACCACAGCATTCTGAAAAGATACGCCATCCCATCTGTTTTTTGTTTTTCAACAGGACAATGACCCAACACACCTCCAGGCATTGTAAAGGCTATTTGACTAAGAAGGAGAGTGATGGAGTGCTGCATCAGATGACCTGGCCTCCACAATCACCTGACCTCAACCCAGTTGAGTTGGTTTCTGAGGAGTTGGACCACAGAGAGAAGGATGCATATAGTTCTGTCCTTGAGCTGTTCTTGTCTAATGATGTTCTGTATTATGTCCGTCTGTATTATGTTTCATGTTTTGTGTGGAACCCCAGGAAGAGTAGCTGCTGCTTTTGCAACAGCTAATGGGGATCCTAATAAAATATCAAATACCAAGGAAAAGCAGTCAACAAGTGCTCAGCATATCTGGGAACTCCTTCAAGACTTTTGGAAAAGCATTCCAAGTGATGCTGGTTGAGAGAATTCCAAGAGTGTGCAAAGCTGTCATCAAGGCAAAGGGTGGCTAATTTGAAGAATCTAAAATCTAAAATATATTTTGATTTGTTGAACACTTGTATTTTACTATATGATTCCATATGTGTTATTTCATAGTTTTGATGTCTTCAATATTATCAGACAATGTAGAAAATAGTCAAAATAAAGAAAAAAAAACCCTTGAATGAGTAGGTCTGTCCAAACTGTTGACTGGTACTGTACATTATCAAGTATTTCACACATGTTATCCATATACTGACTGTAAGCACTTGGTGGTCTATAACAGCTTCCCACAATAATGGTCTTTAGGTGAGTCAGATGATCCTTTTTAAGCTATACAGGACTGTGGTTCTCAATATAAAACGGTAACACCTCCAAATTTGGCCTTTGTCTTTTCTGTAGATGTTATAACCATGTATTGCTACCACTGTATCATCAAAGGTATTATCTAAGTGAGTTTCAGAAATTGTCAGAATATGAATGTCATCTGTTACTAACAAATTATTGATTTCATTAACCCTGTTTTTTTTAAGCTGCATATGTTAACGTGAGCTATTTTTTAGCACTTTTCTGGGATGCTTGATTGTTTTCATTGCTTAACTGGGATGCTTAGCCAAAGTAGACATGCTCATGTTATTTATGTTAGTGCAGGGTGAGCTGCACACAGTGGACTTCTTACTAGGGCACACCACCTCAGTGCTAACAGTATAACTCTGGTTCATAGGCACATGATTACTGCATACAATAGCTGTAGGATCAGCAGAGGAATTCAGGTCAGTTAGAGGGACATAAATTAGGTTACTTACATTGTGTCTTCCAGCTCCCCTTGGATAATGTACATTTGCTGAAACATTATAACATCTCAGTGACAGAATGGTGGGAATTAACTGAGCTGGGCTTGGGTCATTGATAAGTCATTGTCTCAACGCAGCCTTATAATGCTGTGAAAGGATCCAGGAACCCAAATTATTCTGGGTGGATCCCATCCTCCTTGTAAAACAAGCTTAATTTCCAGAAGGTATCAAAATTGTCAAATGTTTCACCTACAGAGCAGCAATAGTCTCGTAGCCAGTTATGGAGGGCTAACAGTCTGCTGAAATTTAAAATGCCACGATTTAGGGAGGGCAGAATGCTAGATATTATGGGGTGTTTGTTGGTGTCAAGCAGAGACCCAATCAGTTCTTTAAAATCCATCTTCAGCATTTCTGAGCTGCCCTTCACAATGTCATTGAATCCCACATGAACTATGATACACTTAATTTCCTGATGCTGGTTTAAAATGTTTGGAACAGCTTGTTGTTGTCCTATACTCATGCTCTTGGACAGCACAAAGTTTTTGCTTCAGGGACTAAGACATGTCTCTCCATTGAACTGCCCAGTACAACAGCCGGAGAAGGGGATGGAGAAATCCGCCCGTTCCTACCCCTCACACAATTCAATAAACCTTTCACGGGCCCACGAGAAGCAGGATAGCGTAAGTCCGCTGCTCCCGGCGATAGGTTCAAACCTCCCACAGCAGGTAGTGCCCCGTCAGATCCAGAGAGAGGGGAAAGGAGTCGAACTCGACGACGAAGCCACTGCTGGAATAAACCTTGTTGGAGTCAGCGTAGCTGTCGCAGACACAGGCAATACCAGTGATGAAGGCACATATAGATCAGGCACCAGCGCAGTGAAGCTATTGCTTATGTCAATCTGCTCCAACCCTCTTGTAGTCACTCCCGTCCGCTTAGCAGCATGCTGCTGCATTTGGTTTCCACGACTTGTGACATGCGACCAGCGATGATTGGAACAATCTTCTTGCTGTTCTCCATCTACTCCACTACTAGATGGAGGAGGAGAAACAGACAGAGACAACTTCATTGGCAGGCAAGATCCAGGTAAAACAGGCCATTCAGATAGGGACAAATGACAAGGCAGGGAAACATCCATCAGGCCCAAGAGGCGTCCAGCCACAGGAGTTGAGAACGAGAAAGTTCCAATTTGCATTTCTCTATAAGTTCAAACAATATTTTTATTTGCTTGCTAAGCATAGCCACCTCATTCCTGTAATCCTCCGCTAGCCAACTAATTGCGCATTGCAACTCCGGATTGTCAATATTGTCCCGGACAAGAGCGTAGCAAACACAGCTTCTACAGCGCTATTCCAGGTGAGCGGGCTCCATTGCAACCCAGCTTGCCAGGTGTTGACACAAATACTTATGAACACAAAAATAAAACAAAATAAAACTTCGGAAACAACAGGCCGAAGCTACAGGTCAAGGCGTAGGAGGTATCCGATTTCGTGACAGGAAATGATGCATGGTAATTAGGTTGATGGTTTGATGGTGGTAGGCAGTCTTCTAATTGGTCAGATGTTTCTGACCAATTACAGCTAAACTAAACTCAAAATTGATCAGACTTACCTTTGGGTTCAGGTCTTGACAGGCAAAAAGGTTTTATCGCTTTTCTGACAGCTATTGAGTCTTAACTCCTCGGTGTTTCAGGATTGCCCTTGTCTTTCCTTGCCTTATTAGAGCAGCCAAATACTGCACAGAAATTGACTGTGGTGTTGAATCAACTAGTTTTGGGCGCTGTTATCATGCAGCTTGGGGTAGCCACTCAGCTGTTGTTGTTGAAAGAATGGATAGTGGTCTTCCAACATAGCTGCCAGGAGGAGTCATATTGGCATACTGGCATACTGGCAACCATCTGTGCTATGGTAGTGTTCAGTACTCAGAAACACATCACCTAACCGGAAGGTTGCTGGATCGAATCCCCAAGCTGACAAGATACAAATATGTCGTTCTGCCCCTGAGGAAGGCAGTTAACCCACTGTTCCCCGGGCGCCGAAAACATGTATGTCGATTAAGGCAGCCCCCCTCCCCACACCTCTCTGATTCAGAGGGGTTGGGTTAAATGTGGAAGACACATTTCAGTTGAATACATTAAGTTGGACAACTGACTAGGCATCCCCCTTTCCCATATACTGTTTTAGCATTCAGTACTCAGAAACACATCACCCACGCTATGATAGTGTTCAGTACTCAAGAAACACATTACCCACGCTATGATAGTGTTCAGTACTCAGAAACACATCACCCACGCTATGATAGTGTTCAGTACTCAGAAACACATCACCCACGCTATGATAGTGTTCAGTACTCAGAAACACATCACCCACGCTATGATAGTGTTCAGTACTCAGAAACACAATACCCACGCTATGATAGTGTTCAGTACTCAAAAACACATCACCCACGCTATGATAGTGTTCAGTACTCAGAAACACATCACCCACGCTATGATAGTGTTCAGTACTCAGAAACACATCACCCACGCTATGATAGTGTTCAGCACTCAGAAACACATCACCCACGCTATGATAGTGTTCAGTACTCAGAAACACATCACCCACGCTATGGTGTTCAGTACTCAGAAACACATCACCCACGCTATGATAGTGTTCAGTACTCAGAAACACAATACCCACGCTATGATAGTGTTCAGTACTCAGAAACACATCACCCACGCTATGATAGTGTTCAGTACTCAGAAACACATCACCCACGCTATGATAGTGTTCAGTACTCAGAAACACATCACCCACGCTATGGTAGTGTTCAGTACTCAGAAACACATCACCCACGCTATGATAGTGTTCAGTACTCAGAAACACATCACCCACGCTATGATAGTGTTCAGTACTCAGAAACACATTACCCACGCTATGATAGTGTTCAGTACTCAGAAACACATTACCCACGCTATGATAGTGTTCAGTACTCAGAAACACATCACCCACGCTATGATAGTGTTCAGTACTCAGAAACACATCACCTATACTGTTTTAGTGTTGAGTACTTACTGTGACAATACACATCAAGCAACAGTATTGGCTAGTCCATGACTTTCACACATGCACACATACACATTCATTACACTAAAAACCACATTGAAGAACATGCACATCTTTCAGATTTAAGTGCATGTCTTTTTTCTGTGCTGAAGCACAAAACATTCTATGAGAAGTTGAATGAATATTTTGGGTTATTTTGAGTTTCCGTCTATCTGACTCCCAAATTGATGCTGCTCCCTCCCACTGTTAGCATTTTATCTGTACTGCTGCTGAGAAAACATAAGGATAGTTTACCAAAGCCTAGCTTTGAAAGTGTTCTCAAACCACATGAGTCAGTGGACAACTCCCAAATGCATGACAACTGTGATCTGCAACACGTTTTTAATTGACCTTGTTAAAGATGTGGGGGTTGGGGGGGGGGGGGGGGACGACAACAAAACAGCCCTGTGTCATACAGCGAAGTGTCACTGGAGATCGGGGTATGTTTTATAGTTTATAGCTACCACATTGAATGAAAGCGTCTCATTCCTCCTGGTGTGTTGGGTTTTGAGGTTAGATCTGATGTGGCTTCACGCCTTTGAACAAAGACCCACTGTGACCAAAGGAATGGTTGGCTCGGGGATGTACATTTTACTATTCTAAAATGCACAAGGAAAATAGTCTGTGGTGGATTAACGGACAGCTAACAGTAAAATCACATAGATAATGACTCAACTCAACGCACCGAGTCACAGTGGTTGCACAGAACAACTTTGTTTT